>NC_087065.1:17286065-17541115 GCF_963678635.1 Symsagittifera roscoffensis | reverse complement strand
TGTCCCAAGACTTCTTTGTACTGTCCCAAGACTTCTCCATACTGTTCCGAGACTTCTTCGTACTGTCCCATGACTTCTTCGTACTATCCCAAGACTTCTTCGTACTGTTCCAAGACTTTTCTGTACTGTCCCAAGACTTCTTCGTACTGTCCCAAGACTTTTCTGTACTGTCCCAAGACTTCTCCGTACTGTTCCAAGACAGACTTCTTCGTACTGTCCCAAGACTTCTTCGTACTGTCGCAAGACTGCTTTGTACTCCCAAGACTTTTCTGTACTGTCCCAAGACTTCTTCGTACTGTCCCAAGACGTTTCTGTACTGTCCCAAGACTTCTTCGTACTGTCCCAAGACATCTCTGTACTGTCTCAAAACTTCTTCGTACTGTTCCAAGACTTCTTCGTACTGTCCCAAGACTTTTCCGTACTGTCCCAAGACTTTTCCGTACTGCCCCAAGACTTCCTTGTACTGTCCCAAGACTTTTCTGTACTGTCCCAAGACTTCTTCGTACTGTACCAAGACTTTTCTGTACTGTCCCAAGACTTCTTCGTACTGTTCCAAGACTTCTCCGTACTGTCCCAAGACTTCTTCGTACTGTCCCAAGACTTCTTTGTACTCCCAAGACTTTTTTGTACTGTCCCACGACTTCTTCGTACTGTCCCAAGACGTTTCGGTACTGTCCCAAGACTTCTTCGTACTGTCCCAAGACTTCTCTGTACCGTTCCAAAACTTCTTTGTACTGTCCCAAGACTTCTTTGTACTGTCCCAAGACTTCTTTGTACTGTCCCAAGACTTCTCCGTACTGTTCCGAGACTTATTCGTACTGTCCCAAGACTTCTTCGTACTATCCCAAGACTTCTTCGTACTGTCCCAAGGATTTCTGTACTGTCCCAAGACTTCTCCGTACTGTTCCAAGACTTCTTCGTACTGTCCCAAGACTTCTTCGTACTGTCGCAAGACTTCTTTGTACTCCCAAGACTTTTTTGTACTGTCCCAAGTTTTCTTCGTACTGTCCCAAGACGTTTCTGTACTGTCCCAAGACTTCTTCGTACTGTCCCAAGACATCTCTGTACTGTCTCAAGACTTCTTCGTACTGTTCCAAGACTTCTTCGTACTGTCCCAAGACTTCTTTTTACTGTTCCAAGACTTTTCTGTACTGTCCCAAGACTTCTTCGTACTGTCCCAAGGCTTCTTCGTACTGTCCCAAGACTTCTTTGTACTGTCCCAAGGTTTTCCCGTACTGTCCCATGACTTCTTCGTTCTTTCGCAAGACTTCTTTGTACTCCCAAGACTTTTTTGTACTGTCCCAGGACTTCTTCGTACTGTCCCAAGACGTTTCGGTACTGTCCCAAGACTTCTTCGTACTGTCCCAAGACTTCTCTGTACCGTTCCAAAACTTCTTTGTACTGTCCCAAGACTTCTTCGTACTGTCCCAAGACTTCTTTATACTGTCCCAAGACTTTTCCGTACTGTTCCGAGACTTATTCGTACTGTCCCAAGACTTCTTCGTACTATCCCAAGACTTCTTCGTACTGTTCCAAGACTTTTCTGTACTGTCCCAAGATTTCTTCGTACTGTCCCAAGACTTTTCTGTACTGTCCCAAGACTTCTCCGTACTGTTCCAAGACTTTTTCGTACTGTCCCAAGACTTCTTCGTACTGTCGCAAGACTTCTTTGTACTCCCAAGACTTTTTTGTACTGTCCCAAGACTTCTTCGTACTGTCCCAAGACGTTTCTGTACTGTCCCAAGACTTCTTCGTACTGTCCCAAGACATCTCTGTACTGTCTCAAGACTTCTTCGTACTGTTCCAAGACTTCTTCGTACTGTCCCAAGACTTCTTTTTACTGTTCCAAGACTTTTCTGTACTGTCCCAAGACTTCTTCGTACTGTCCCAAGGCTTCTTCGTACTGTCCCAAGACTTCTTTGTACTGTCCCAAGACTTTTCCCGTACTGTCCCATGACTTCTTCGTTCTGTCCCAAGACTTTTCCGTACTGTCCCAAGACTTTTCCGTACTGCCCCAAGACTTCCTTGTACTGTCCCAAGACTTTTCTGTACTGTCCCAAGACTTCTTCGTACTGTCCCAAGACGTTTCTGTACTGTCCCAAGACTTCTTTGTACTGTCCCCAGACTTCTCTGTACTGTCCCAAGACATCTTCGTACTGTCCCAAGACTTCTTCGTACTGTCCCAAGACTTCTTTGTACTGTCCCAAGACTTTTCTGTTCCTGTGTTGGGACAATCGGGTCTCTTCTTCTTCAGTGTTGGGACCCTCGAACCACTATCTCTGGTACCACCACTTGAGTTCTAGTATAAAAATTTTCCAAAAACCCAACCTTACTGGCCAAAAATTTCAATTAATAGCCCCCTTTTATCTATCTCCCTTCATTAATCCGATACAAGTTGAAAATCCAACTTGTTAGCTGGTGTCTTGTGATCACCTATTCGTCTAAAACCGATAAATCTAATACCGAAAACGTAAAAACTCATTTGAGAAAAATATGAAAAACAAAAAGATGAACCCACCTAAAATTCAAAGGTGACCAATGTCGTCCTTTTGTGAGAAAAAATGTCTGGTACCTGATTGTCACGCGTTTTCCTCCCCCCCTACTAACGTTCTTATGGGGTATTCTCCTTCCAGGTTCCAAAAACTGTCTATTTCCGATCCCCCCCACCTGATCCGACCAGGGTATCTACCTTAATTCGATCCCAAATTTGGATATCCTCGCTTTGTCACTCACGCGTGTAAGATTCTAATGTAACTAAATCGACGATATCGATTGATTAGTTACTGTAACGTGTCCCCCCTTTTTACAATTTGCAACCGCGAACCTCTAACCTTACCAGCCCCCCTTCTAACCTCCCCCCTATTTAGCCCCCTCTTAAGCCGAATATTACCTTAAGCGCGATGGGTGCTAAACCTCTTGAGAGAAAACCGTAGAACCTGTTTCCAGGCTCTGCTTGAGTAAAAACGTATCCTAAAAACAGTGGGAATCCGCTTATCCAATTTTACACTTATCTCCTATAATGAAATGTGGATTTTAACGATACCTGTTTGACCAAACAGAACACCCCTGTCTGTCCTACTCTGGATGTTCTGATTCTGTGCTGGTTGTCTCCTTGGCGTGTCCCGCGCCTCTCACCAAAACCACTTTCCCACTTGACTGGTCACCTGTTCCAATCAAGTCTCCTAGTGGTCCGTCGAATGACCAAACAGAACATCCCTGTGTGCCCTTCTCTGTTTGTTCTCTTCCTTGCTGGATGTTCCTCTGGTGTGTACAGCACCTGTCGGGTCCCCTTTCTATGAACAGCTTTCCCGCTTGGCTGGTCATCTTTTCCAGTCAAATCTCCTAGTGGTCCAGTGAAGTTGCAATCTATCTGAAAACCCTTAACAACGCCCCACACTCGGGCACCTGTATAAAATTGTTGATTTGATCGAAACGATCGGTCTTGTGGGAACAGTATGGGTATACTACTTTAATTAATATAGAGGTTTGATCCAACTAATCTGGTATCATAGTCACTGTCCTTTTTTTATGTTTTTGTTCCTTTTTCTATTCTTTTTTGGTTTTTTGTTTAGCTTTTTGTTTTTTTTGCTCGTTTTTTGTCCCGCTAGTTACCCCCTTACTCGGTTAACTAGGCCTCGTTCGGAGAGCGTACCAGGAATTTTCTCGACTTTCCTTAAAAAGCTCTCACAGTACAACCGGTAGGTTTACACGTTCCAGCTGAACCGTACCACCGGTACTCTAGAATGGGCATGTAGCCCGGAGCTGTGTCAAGTGGGTTTGACTCCGTAGTCATGATGTCGTAAAAACATCGAGGAGCGCCATAAAAACACTATGTAACAGTCGCCTACTTAAGTCACATATGAGGTTAAATAAAAAAAGGCCCTATAACTATTGGTTCAAGAGTCAGGGACACTATCTCTTGTG
Organism: Symsagittifera roscoffensis; assembly: GCF_963678635.1. Lineage (NCBI taxonomy): Eukaryota > Metazoa > Xenacoelomorpha > Acoela > Convolutidae > Symsagittifera > Symsagittifera roscoffensis. The sequence continues at coordinate 17,537,191 of NC_087065.1, read as the reverse complement.
TTTTTCTACCTCGAATGGTCGGAGCCAAATCGAATCACTTGCGACATGAGACTAAAATCCTCGTTACAGCTTAAAGTCCACTGCCAAAATACCCCCTCCCCCCACTCTAGAAAATAAGAACGTCCCCTTACTTAGGTCTCAAAATACCCAAAATACGCAAACGCCGTTAAAGCAGGGTCGGAAGATTCCGTTTTAGTTGCTTTTTATTAGACAGTGGAACTTTGATCCATTTCAGATGGATCAACCTAAAACTCTATCTACCTCAACATAATAACTATAAAACACACTCAAGAAATCTAAATTGGGTACTCACATACCAGCACACTCGAGAATTGGAGAAACTAAATTAACTAGTGACTCTAACATAAATGGAATTAAATATAACTTGAGAAGTTTTGAATCAATGAGTTTTGACTTGGGATAATGAGGTTTAACTTGAGAATCGAATTTTGATGTTGGACCATTGGAAGACTCCGGCTGTCCACCTTTCCACCGAAGGTTCACTCTGGTCCACTTCTTATTTGTATTCTCTTGGTTTGCAATCGTTCTGCCTTCTTTTTCAGGATAGGACATCTCTACTCTAGTATGATATTATATCTGGAAATTGCGAATAGCAATTTCCCGCTGTTTTTTCGATCACTTTCCCGCGATTGTAATTCAGTTGTTTGATCTTATATTTCTGAGATTTTCGATTATCGTGAGAAAGTTGAGCATGACACGCCCAATTCGAATTTTTGAAAAATTCCATTTCATCCCAAAATCATGTTTCTCGCGTTGTTCGAAGTCCAACTTCCAAATATGACCGACTGGCACAGAAGATGCGAGAATCCATGCCTCCTAAGTTTGAGGTTCGAGATGTCTTGAGAACACTTGAGGAGGCTGGACTCGAGAACAAACTGCCAATTTATGACGATGGAAGGATGATCGTGGAGGAGGGTCATATGGCTCTGAAGGAAGATAGGTTGTTTGCCAAATACTGAGCGCCTTTTGGCTGGAGGAGTTGGAGTTGAGGCAAGAAGGGAAAAGGCAGGACCCCTGTATGTATCCCTCACGGAGTATAAGACAGCAGACCCGACGACACCTTCACCCCTGTCTGTGGGAACCCCAGGAGACAGAAGGAACCTTCCAGTGGAGAACAGATTCACTGCCGCGCTAGAGAGGAACCAGCCAGAGTCAGGAGAAGAGGAGAGCATTGACGAAACTCTCAGCGAAGCTGGAGAGGAAATGCAGGTTGGAAATACGCCAGACGGAGGGGCAACGAAAAGAGAGTTTAGCCCCGCCACCACACCTGAGCTACTACAAGAACTGAGTGGGGATCTCCCCGGAAGAATCTTGAGTTGCAACTAACGAATTAACCATCCAACATGGGTATGGTGCTCCTAACTGATGAAGCAAGGGAGGAAAACACCTTTGAGGGCAACAAACACATGTTCTTGAGCACGTTGGACGAGGATGCGTGGCGAAGTTTCCTGGACGAATTCAACCAGAGGGTGGAAAACAAAGTGAGTGGAGTAGATGACTTCAAGGAAGAACTGTGGAGCACGGTAGTGAAGTTTGGAGAACCAGTCCTGATTGGCACGGGACTGGACGAGAAAGGAAGAAAAAGACTGCTCGAGAAGATGAATGGCCTAAAGAAGCAGAAGCAGGACGCCGGGGCCAACCCATGTAAAGATAGCTCTACTCTGAACAAAAAAAAACTAATGACAAAAAAATAAGTGTCAAGGTGGATGATAAAAATAAGACTTGTAATATGATTTAAAATACTAATATTCTTAAGGCTAGAGAAGGGCGAGGCAAGAGGCGGAAAAGAGGGACCTGGACAAAGAAGTGGAGTCAGTGATGGTGGTGACAACGCCCCCCGAGTAAAGGAATAAGGTCTAGGAAAAGGAAACGAGAGACAGAGGAGGCGAGTCCTTCGGCAGATTCGGTTTTGGAGAAAATTCTAAAAGAGACACTTCCCATGATTCTAGCGCGAGGGAAAACAGCGGCTTACAAGAGCGGCTCAGCACCCAGGAGGCTAATTGAAGTGATACAGGAAATTGAAGCCCCGATGACACCGGGATTGGAGGATGACTTCAAACCCCAGAAGACAAACGTGAAAAGGGGTTCGACGAGTTGACAGATGTGGGAAGTGGACATCCGTAAGGAGTGGCTTTCGATGCAACACCAGGCCATTGGTAAGCAAGTGACGTGCGATCCTCTCGAGAGAAATGCGATGAGAAACACCGCTCGGCCATGGTGGATGGCTCTGGAGACGACGAAAGAATTGGAGAGTCGCCTAAGGAGCTTGATCGCGGGTTGTCCCGCAAGCGGCGGCATTGGGCTACACATCAATAGTTGGGAAACCAGTTTGACGGTCTTGGGAGAACTTGTTGCTTGAGTACTTTGAACATGCGATGAGAGCACCGTCATCAGCATTGCCATTGATGGCGAATCCTTTTGTCAGAACGGCAGGACAGTTGATGTCCACGTGGAGTTTTGCGGGAGTGGCATTAGAGGCGTTGACCTCGCACGACAAATTTGAACTGGGCGTAAAGAGTCTTCAGATGTACCAAATGCTGGTGCAACATATTGCTCGAGACAACTCGGGATTAAGCCTAATGAGAAGAAAAGACGCCACTTGTTTCTTGAGGTGGATCATGTCAGTGATAACCGACACTACTGTGCAAATGTGCCATGGAAAAGCGAAGGGAACTAAAACCACGGATAGGAGAGTCTTCACTGTTATCCTGAATGTATACCAGAGTACTGAAATCAAAAAAGAAGACAGTTCGAGTAAGTCTTTAGAGAGCCATGGGAAACTTGATGAATTACGGAGGTTCTACAACAAGAAAATCGAGGAGGGGCATGGCGTACATCGTAACTTGACCCGAGCAGAAGAATATGCTAAACCCCTAAAACGTGGAGAATATCAGTATGTGTCTGAAGTAATGGGAATAGCTTACAACCCTTTCTTGGATTCGGAGGCCGGAAATGCCTACATGAATTTTGAGGTGGCGGAATTGTTGAAGTTCTGGACGGAGAAAATCATCGAGATCGATCCGACGGAAATGGAAAGGCCAAGCCTAGGTCTGTTACTCGAGAAAATGCCAGAGGTGATCAGCGTGCCGCGCTCGAACAAGAGGGTGGAACTAAAGATGGGAAATGGAAACGACATGTTGGTCACAAATTTGGGGATTGTTTGGAACTTGCTGAGTCCGTCTTGGTGCCCTCATCCACAAACGAGTTTGATTGAAGAAATCACGGAGCGAGTGAGACTGTCACCAGCGAAGGATGAAGATTTGGGGAATTTGAACGTGGTGCATAAACTGATCTTACCTCATCGAAAGGAATCGGAGGAAACAACGAACAAACAAGAAAACCCAGTGAAGAAGATGGAACCGGATAGTTGTCTGGACCTGTTGTTAGGAGGCGAAGAACATTCCGGTGATGGAAGATCCTGCGTCAGAATACAATCGTTTCAGAAGGAAGAACTAACCACGTGGACATCACTGAGAAGGAAAAAAGTGAGGTGCAGATAGTGGCTGAATGCTATGCGAGCACCACGCTGAACAGAGCGATGGCATTGGGTTTTTTTCGAGGATATGCAGCTTGCAATCACTGGAGATGCTAGAATCCGAACACCAATTGGTGACGGCGTTGAGCGTGGAGTCATGGCCTGGAGTGTTGCAGATGGTCCAAAAGCACATCAGAGGTTGGAAGATTGGTCTTGAGTCGGAGATGGGGTTTCCCGTGAGTCGAATGCGAAATCTCTGGTGGGATCGGTAATGTCCAACCTGTGTGGAAGCCACTAATTATTACACATGGCGATGGCAGAGGTATCCAGCCAGAGGATACTAATTGACAAAGCCTCCTCGGTACCCAAGTGCGTAAGACTGGCTCGAATGTCGCACCATTCACACAGACTGTTGAGGAAGATCCTGGGAACTGTACCAAGGGAACAAAGAGCTGACTTGAATGAGGTCTGGGGGAGGAACTCTTGAGCTTAGAAAGTGAAAACACGAGTGATTTCGAGAGACAGAACACGATCGGGAATGCGATGAATAGTGCCCCGGCTATGGAAGAGAATGACGTAACACATGAGAAGATGATGGAAGTTGAACCTCTGTTGGAAGCTTCGGGAGAACGCAATCTCCGGAGTATCAACCTGACACATGGAGAATGCCCATGCCACTGCATGGCACAGACGGTGTGGTATCCGGAGCATTCGAACCTCTGCTTGATATGGGATGTGGAAGAAATTCGGTAGTCGGCTTACCCGACCATCAGCAGAAGGTCACCCTTTTTTTGAAGAGTTCAATGCTGGCGTTGCGATGGATCGAGGAAAACATGACGAAATATCGAGAGTCGAGGGCACCAACAGCGGAGTCAAAACACGCCATTGATTACAACCGGAGGATTGAGTTGTTTGAGACTGCGTGCAAAGTATTCTCTATACCTATGGAGGTGAGGCACGTGTGGAGTCGCATAAGATTTTTCCCATGGTTTCGAGCGACATTGACGTCTTAGTTAAACACGGTGACGAAGGATCATATGAAGAAACATCACAAGGAGTATCGACAGTTCCTAGCCGAGATAGGACCGGAAGCTTTCAAGAGACCCTTGTTAACCCACCGCAATGCGATAACCACGGGATGGAAAAGAGTTGGTAGAGTGTCTCGAGATAACACCAAAGCGAGGTATTCGACATTAGAGGAGGACTTGGCGAAGAACGTGAGCCTGAGTTTGCACAGTTCCTTTTGCAGGAATAGGGAATCTAAAATGAAGAGTCTGCCGAATCAAGCGAAAAGACTACTAGAGCAGAGGGAGTGGATACGGGCCTACGAACAGTTGAAGGCATGGGAAAAGATCGTAATCAGTTCCAATGACGAATAAGAACTGGCAAGGCAGATTACGACGTCGGGTGTGTCAGGACCCAGTACCTCGAAGACAAGGAGCATGAACTGATGAGGGTGTTCAGGGATTGATTCTTGAGTCGTGAGTGGTAGGTTTGAGTGTGAACTCAGATGAAATCTGAGGGCACGGAAAAGAAATTCTAATGAAAAATTATTGTTACTAGTATATTATACCTACTATATAAATCAAAATGCTACATTACATTTTTCTGAAAGGGTAAAACAAAAGAAATTTTAATCATTAGCTTGCAAAGCGGAAATTTTTGGTGCAAGTGTATGCAGATATTGATTGCAGATTAGCAATAACGTGACAATTTTGCATGGTTGTGAATTTTGGGGTGTAGATAAGAATGAAAACGCTGCAAACTTCTGTAAATGACCACTGGCACTCTATCTAGAGACACTCTCAACATTCTGGGGGCTCACTGACAGACGACGACACAAGATGAGGAAATCGACCTTGAGTCCGGTGATTATGTGCCAGTCGGTCATATCTGGAAGTTTGACCTTGAGAAAACTTCTAGTCTTGACTTTGGGGTGAAATGCAATTTTTCAAAAATTCGATTTGAGCATGTCATGCTCAAATTTCTCGCGACAACTGAAAATACCAGAAAAAGAAAATCGCGGAAAAATATTCAAAAATAACAGCGGCGTTCTTTTATTCTAGAGTGGGGGGGGGTATTTTGGTAGTGGCCTTTAAGCTGTAACAAATGTTTGAGTCAAATGTCCTAAGTGAACCGAATTTGCTCCGACCTCTTGAGGTAGAAAAACACAAGAGATAGTGTCCCTGACTCTTGAGCCAATGGTTATAGGGTCTATTTTTCTTTAACATCATATGTGACTTAAGTAGGCGACGGTTACACTTTGATGTACTGAAAATTTGAATTAACCCCAATATTATTTGCTATTTTAGAGTATGAGTAGCTAGGAAGAGGAAAGGGTCAATCCATCTCCAATGGATTTTTTATATAACTGTCACTAAAAACATAGTGAAACAGGATACTCGAGCCGTGTTTTTAATAGCAATCATGTAGGCTGGGGATCCGAGACCCAGCTATGTGGTTGTCTTCGCATGCAGACAAAAGCTGATCAAAAGTCGTTTGACTGATGGCTGAAAAATGGTAACTTTTTACTTAGCCCTGAACAGACCAGAAATTCAACTGGCTAGGTCGAGACGGTGAAAAACGAGTTGAATTTTGGTAACTGACGCTGGCCAGTCGTCAATTGTTGCTTTTTCTACGCTCCGTCACTGTAGTTTTTGGGCAAATGTTACAATAGGAACTGTTCTATCAAAAATGTTTTTTTTTGAGCAGAAGGGTACGAAACTTCGAAATTTTTTTATTGTTTGAGTATCATTCGGTATCCTGTTGGCTTAATAAAATGTTTATGGCCAAAAAAGCAAGTTCACCGTTCTCGTTAATTTTTTCCGTAGTAAATTGGAATTATTTAGCTAACGAAAATACTCAGAATACTACTTATTAAATACTACTTATTAAATAGTTTCAGATGAATGATGCAAAATGGTTTATTTTGTGGGGGCCAACTCCCTGAATTATACGAAGTCATCACTGGGGCACAGAGAACGTTTACGATTTGCAAGACAATCCACAGCCATCTCCGGGCTTTCATTGAACCCTTATTCAAAGAATCCTCTGAAGATAGTGCAAAATCTAGTAAAAAGACAGGGTGTGCTCCGACTTCGATCAAATCTTGTCATCTGGCATGACACAATAAACAACTCACTGACAAAACACCGAAGTAACTACAACCCATTAACGAACAAATTCCACCCCCTCACCCATCTCAACTAGTCGAAGAGCTTAGGCATCTAAACAACACCCACAAGATAGAGGCCATCGTCTACACTCGCAGAGAAGGTACACGCGATATTTACGAAGAGCTCAACTCCAGCGGAATCTTGGTAATTGACGCCATTAGAGATCTTACATCCAGTAGAAAACGCAAGGATATCCAGCTTAAGTACGAAATCGCAAAAGTCCATCCCGACATTGTCATTGAAAAGCGGCTCGTTAATACAATAATCCGAAACAAATCAGAACTTACTGGACTCAAGAAAAGCAGGAAGAAGAGACTGAGCTACAAGAACAACAAGAAGTCAAGAATCGAAAGCGACCAGAGCACAAAAGAAAGCAATAAGAAGCTGAGCAAGAAACAAAAGGACATGCTCAAGAAGCGTATCGCCCTTGGACTCCAAAAATAAGTAAGACTCTCCTCGCCTTTAATTATATTCTTGTTGAGTACTTGTGATTCTAACCGCCCCAGTGCATCCATAGGAATTAAGTTTCCTTGGAAGCGCGGGAAAGTCAGAGCATAAGTAGATATATACCCAACCGAGTTGAACTAAACCCAGTACATCTATAGGAATTCAGTTTTCTTAAGAAGTTTTCTTAATTTCAACTTCGGTTTGTCAATTCCAACCTGTGTTCCAACAATCTCAGTGCATTCTTGGGAATTAAGTTTCCTAGAAAGCGCGGGATAGTAGGAGCTAACGTTTTGCAAACAAGGCCTTTACCCCTAGTGCATCGTAGGAATTAAGTTTCGTACGAAGCGCAGGAGATAAGGGTCTCTTTTCTATTCTTTTTCTATTCCTACACATTCCACTTCCCCAATACATTCCACAATGGCGCCATCAAAACCGAAAAACTGCTGCAAAACATGCGCAAATCCCATAACGGCACGGGATGCCGTGTTTCTATGTGTCTCATGCGGAGACTCAATGCACTTGACCCCTAAGTGCACCGAAATGAGTGAACGAGCAATCTTCGGGATAAGTGAGGTCAGCCAAAACCTCCTACTTATCTGCAACGCGTGTGTCCGCCTAAACCATAGGGACCGCATGCTGGACAAACTTGCATCCACCAGAAAAAACAACGACATAAAGCCAATAGTGGAGAGCGTTGAAGAAGTCAAAAATCAGCTCCAATCCCTGACAAGTAACATCGGTAACGTCGAAGGTATAAAGGACCAGATAACTTCCCTGAGAACCGAGATGGCTCCACGACCTGACAGTGAACTCACCACCAGCAGAACAACAAAAACATCAGAACCAAAAACCCAGAAGAAAAAAGAAAACTACGACGGATTACGGGTGCGAGGCATTGCAGAATCGAAGGCCAAATCGCCAAGAGAACGGTACGAACACGACGTGAAGGAAGTTAAAAGTATTCTGGAATTCCTAAAAATCGACTGTCCGATCGATGATGTAAGGCGATTGGGAAACTACGATGGCAAAAAAGACAGAATACTCATAATCAAAACAACCAGCGAACACCATCGACGGCTGATACTGCTGTCGCTATACAAATTAAAAACTTACTCTAAACAGGTATATTTGAGCAAGGAACTATCCCCTGAAGACCGAAAAATTGAAAACGATGCTTTGAAACTACGCCGAAAGATGATCGAAAACGAATACGACAAAAAACGTCTACGAATCAGAAACCTCAAGCTTCAACAAAACACAAACGAAACTGACGACAAGAATCTAGACAACTGGGAAAATGTTCCGCCAGAACCAGAACAATGACTACATACTAAAAGTTCGCTCAGTATTCTAAATTTCAATGTCAGGAGCCTGCTAGACATTAGTAGACGCATGACATTGGCAAATGCAGTTCTTACAAACGACTACGACATCATCTGTCTAACTGAAACATGGCTCACAACTGCAGTACCAGACGAGGCCCTCTTTCTATCAAACTACACAATACACAGAACAGATCGACCCAATACGGGTCAGAACACTAAGCACGGCGGAGTCCTCATTGCAGTGAAAGGTTTAACTCATAGCAGAATAGAACTCAAAACCGAACTAGAATGTGCTGCCATCGAAATCAAATCTCGTCAGAAGCAGATAGTAATCTGCTGCTTCTACAATCCCCCCAAAAACAGCCCGTATAGAGCATCTCCCGACAACATAAAAGACGTCTTAAAACAGCTTCATGACTCGCTTAGTGACAACTCATCGCAACTCATCCTAACCGGAGATATAAATCTTGCAGACGCAAACTGGGACAGCCTAAACTCAAACGACGAATACGAAGCCAACATATTGGACACTCTAGAAAAGTACGATCTACATCAGCTAATCACGTGCCACGAAGGCAGGAGCCTCGATGTATTCCTTGCCACTGACCCGACTCTTGTGCTAAGTTCGGCTATCGACTCAGCACTAGAAGCACAATACTCATCAAACGGAAAAAAGTGTTCCGATCATCACGCATACAAAACTTATTGGTCCCTACCAACTTCGAGCAAAATAACAACCCCAGCTATTAAACGCGCATACCAGAAAACCGACTGGGATGATTTCAACAAACAAATCGTCAGCCAGCCATTTACACCATACTGCTACAGCAACATTGACGTCCTACTGTTACAGTGGTAGAAATGGCTCGAGAACATCATCGACGAAAAAATACCCCGAGTCACCAAACACAGGGCAGAAATTCCACCCTGGATTAGATCATCCACCTCACATCAAATGAAGATAGTCGCGACAATGAAGCAAAAATACGCAAAAGCAAACTCACTCTCGCTACTCCTGAAAATCAAAAAAGCTGAAAAAATCCTGAACGAAGAAATCAAAATGGATCAAGCCATATTCGGAGCTAAAGTATTCAAGAGCCGCCGCATGTCTGATCTTCAGAAATTTTTGAAATCGATACACAAAAAGCATCCCCTACCAGACGAAATGTTCCTTAATCAATCACCGGACACAACTGAAACAGCGTTAAACAATGAACAAAAACGTTCTCTGTTTAACAAATTTTTCACCCAAGTTTTCAGCAAACAAGGTGAACTAACCGGCAAACAAACTTACATAAAATCAGAAACAAACCACCTGAAACTATCCGAGGAAGAAATAACCAGATGCCTCCAATCACTGAAAACAAAAAAAGCATGCGGTCCGGACAACATTGGAAACATTATCCTGAAACACGCGACATCACTCGCAAAATCTCTAAAGCTCATTTTTCAAACCTGCATTAATAAAGGATCATTTCCACGCCGATGGAAAACCAGTGAAATACCACCAGTCTTTAAAGAAAACAACAAGGCAGACATATCGGAATACATAACGAAATTTATCTGGAAAACGACATCAAAGAAAACGCTGAACTATGGGTCCTATACGTAGACTTCAGTAAAGCCTTTGACAAGGTCCCACATCAACCACTGATATCTAAAATTGCAGAAGTGGGAATTGGCGGGAAAATCCATGAACTACTAGCCAGCTACCTAACAGCACGAAAACAATGTGTTAAAATTGATAGAAGCAAATCTCCAGTCACGCCAGTAACAAGTGGAGTACCACAGGGTCCAATACTAGGTCCGCTCATGTTCCTGATATACGTTAACGATCTTCCAGAATCAGTCAAACCGAGCACTTCTTTTGGCTACGCCAACGACTTTAAAGTAATTGCAAAGAACTACGAAGAAGCAATTGTCCTCGGAACGGAAATTGAAAAGTGGAGTCTCAAAAACCAAATGGTACTAAATATGGCAAAAAGTAAGGCACTACGAATTAAAGGAAATACAGAGCCTGTGAGTTCAAAAGGCGTGAAACTAGGCACTGTCAACTCCCAGAAAGACCTAGGAGTGATAATGACAAAAAACATCTCGTGGAACGAAAACATTAAACGTAGGACCGGTAAAGCATGGCGAGCCTTCTTCAACCTCAAACGTAACATCTCATGCTATGCAAATCTCGAAACAAAATTGAACGCCTATGTAGGTTACGTCGTCCCTATCATTTCCTATGCATCGCAGGTATGGTACCCATCAAAAACCGTAATGCGGGAAATCGAAAGAGTTCAACAAAAAGCTACTACATGGATACTTAACTACTCCATCGGATACAAAGAGAGACTACGTACCCTGAAGATCTTACCACTCTCATTGTACATCGAACTCCATGATATACTGTTTCTTCAATCGGTCATGGACGGTAAATACAGCGTCAGTAATGATTCAATTCCAATATCACTGAGAGAAAGCACCACGAGACAATGCAGCGAATTCGAGCTCAACAAAAACCGCATCAGCAAAACAGACGAAAATTTCTGGACGAGAGCCCCGAAACTTTTCAATATACTCCACAAACAGTTTCGCGACAACCCGACGAAAAAACAACTGACAGAAAGTTACTTCAACTACTTTGAAAACAGTTACAATCAGCTAGACACATGCACCTGGCGTGTACTGTGTTCCTGTGGATCGTGTAACCCCTACCAAAAACTCATGCCAGCTGAAAACTGAAGGGTTGACACCCCTGGGCCAATGAGCCCTAAAGCCTCTACTACTACTACTACTACTACTACTCTACCAAGTAAAGTGTTTGGGTCACTTTTTACAGCACAAGATGCCTAAAGCGTTATCAATCCGTTCTGATGCAGGAACGTTTGCGTTTGTGTAAAAGAGTGTTAACGTCAAAAGAATTGTTTTGTTAATTTTCGTCAAGTATTTCTTTTCAGTTTTTCTCTAGTGTCTAACGTAAGTGTTTCAAAATTTTAGCCAGGAAATTTCTCAAAAAGATAATTAAAAGTTTATTTAGTTGGTGATAACGTGTGCCTGCTATTGATAAAATCGGAGGGAGTGGTGCTTTGTCCTGATGTATCATAGCCAAACCGTTCAACATATTGGCGCTGAGCTCCGGTTGATCCGAGTTTTGAATAAATTGTATCACTTTTGTCTTTGCCAAACATTAATTGCCTTTGTGTAAATCTGCTGTTCAGTCATCCAGTGCTCTCAATTATTGAAGCGTTGTTGATCGGCGAGGCCAAATGTCATAAAGTTCATCTGAAAAAGTTTTATTCAGGCTGAAGTAGCAGAAATTATGTGTCTGCCCAATTCCCCTGTCTCTTTTTACGGTACTCTGAATAAATCTATTGAGGATTTAACATTCTTCAGTAAAAGATTGCACATTAGTATCATTCGGTAAAGTTTCATATTGTGTGCGAGTTGTAATTAGTGAACCCCATAATCAAGCTAACCGTTAAATTGACCCTGAAATCAAGTAATGCTCGACCAAAAGTTGTACGCTTGATGTATGACTCCAATTTTAGCGTATACCACAATTGACCAATTGAATCAATCTTGCCGTTTTTCAAAAAATCTTGCAAAACTCTGCCCGAAATTATCTTAAACTTTTTCTCTGGTGATCTTTGATTTATAAAATTTTGCAAATTTTCGAGCTATGTAAAACTCTTTCTGAGTAACGTTATTCTGTTCCTGTGTGTTTCATATAGTGTTGTTTGATCAATACACCGCATAATTTCTCATAATCATGGAATCGCCATCTCAAGTCCAAAAATCTGCATCTTTGCTGGAAACCGAATACTGCCAGTCTCCAAGTGGACAAGCTGTCGCGTACGTCTTGAAAGAATCGCAAAATTTGGGAAATACAGGCGCTGTTGCGAGTCCGAAGATAGCTTCTCCTTATGCTTCGAAAAAGGTATCATTTGGGCGCAATTTTTTTCTTATTTTTCGGTATCTTCTAAAATGTAACTCATGAATTTATATTGCCTATTTAGAGCGTCACCCTAACCGAAATCAGTCAGAAGATTGAAGATTGCGCCGCACGACGTGACATGCTTATGGAGGATATCAAGGCTAAAAACCGAGATCACGTTGATCGGGTGAAGCAAGTTCGAAGAAGCTTGGTAGAGAAGGAGGAAGCTGAGCAAGAACTGAAGAAAAAGCAGGTAGGTGATACATGCTGTTTAAGAAAATCGCTTGAGCTTTGAGCGGCAAATAGATTTTTTTCGTCTCTAACTGGTATTAAAAGTTCAGCAATGTTAGGTCGAAAGTTGTTTTTGTTGGTATGGTAAATTTCAAGACATGCTCATTCTTGAAAACTCAAATCAAACTACCATTATTTAGATAGTAAATAGGTCTCGTCCGTTTCCGGTAGTAATTATAGTTTCTAATAAATTTCTCAAAAAATTATTGTTTTTTTTTCGGATTCTTGGTTTTGGGCCTAGTTTCCGTCGTTTCATTTTCCGTTTTTTAATAATGGAATTTGTTTTATCTGGTACTGTTTTTTATTTGCCTACTTTGTAAACCATGGATGTAATTTTGATTTCAAAATTTTCAACTAGAATTGAAAGTTGTGTAATTTGTCATTTTTACCAAGTCTGACTTTGAATAATTTGATTTTTTATCAATACTTTTTTTCGATGAAAAGGTTTAGGCTTTAGTTTCATCGGCTCGGTCAACATATATTGCGTAGTCTTAAGGGCAAATTGTTCATACTCGACAAAATCTGGTTTTATGAAAATGTTTGGGAGTTCATGTTTTGAGACGGTTAATACCAATTTAAGATTGTTGAAGTAGTTGCCGAGAACAATTAAAATTTTAGCGAAAAGTGAAAAAAAAAATTCAAAGCGTCTCAATAAAAAAATGAAATCCCAAACATTTTCATAAAACCTGATTTTTTCACTTTTCGCTGAAATTTTAGTTGTTCTCGGCAACTACTTCAACAATTTTAAATTGGTTTTAACCAAAAGTCCGGACAATAAATTCTGTGTCTGATTATTTCCCAGTCTTTTTTTGCCTTACTCCACCTTCGAAAATTCGAGGGGAATGTTTGACTCGTTTTCTTAGATTTTTCTTTTTTTCTCAGGGACTTCCAAGCCAAATCTGATATTGAGGTTGCAATGGCAAGAACAGGTCGCGGGGATCTCTCATTTCATATCCGGGGTTAAGGTTTCAGTTTTAAAAACTGGTTGTGGGTATCTTCGTTGCACAAACTGTTATTCCTTGTACCCTTTTTTCATTAAATTACGTAATGGCGCCAAAAAAGCTAATTTACCGTTTTTTTTTCAAAAACTTTTGACTTTGCTCGAAAACTAACCGCCTAAATTTGAGAAAGACATGTAGCAATCGAAAAAAGATTGTCTTAATCCACGCGGAGTAAGCGGCTACCACAGATTTTTTGCAGAAAAATAGTTTTTCTTCGCGGAAAAGTCAAATTTATATGATTTTTTGGAAACTTTGTTACTAGCATAGAAAACTACCCTGGCCAATCAGACATCAAGATTGCAATCAAAAGAAGCGGTATGAGGAATACTCCCTGATTTGCCCTATTTAAAGAAAATCGCCTTGGAAAATTCATAGGTTCAAAGTCATATGGAGGACTCGCTGTATGAGAATCCTCTCTGGGTAAATTGCTACACCATAGTTTTAGTCGAAAAACAATTTGGATTTTCGGAAAAGTCAAAGTTTTAAACTTCTGGCCGTTTTGGAAACTTTTTGACTGTTCTCAAAAACTACCCTGCCAAGTTCAAGATTAATTGTTGAAATATTTCAGGTTTCTTTGTTGCATCAGCTGGCTTGCCCTTTTTTACGTAGGAAAAAAGCTCTAGCTTTCGGAAATCTCAAATTTGTGTATTTCGAACTGGTGTTTTTGGAAACTCATTTACTTTTCTCAAAAGCTCTCCTGCCAAATCTGAGATTGAGGGTTCAATTGTGGAAACATCTTATGAGAATTTTGGTGCAGAAATTCCGGCTCTCAAATTTTTGTATATTGGTTGTTATGTCCTTAAGACAAGTCCATTTAGAGTTTTTGTTAGTTTCACTTTCCTCGATTAGAATTCAATCGTAAAAACTGATTATGGGAATCTCTTTCAATGGCTCCTCGAGTATATGTTCAATCGACACGATTTTGTTGGAAACCTCCCTATTGAAAAGCTACGCCTCATTTTTCTCAGTAAAACTATTGACTCAGGAAAACGTCAGTTTTTTTTGAGATTTTGATCGTTTTGGAAAAGTTTCGTCTTTTCTGAAACCCTGCGCAGTCAGCTCTTAGGTTATTGGTTCAATTGAAAACACATGGTGTAGAAATTTTCCCTGCATAAACGGTTAAACGTTTTTAGTAGAACTACAGGTATGCTTTAGAAAAAATCCTTTTTTCGAAAAATTACCCCTGCCAAATCTGATATTGAGTTTATAAAAGAACCCAAAGAAGGCTCTCCTCTTTTTAAGTGACTGATACTTCCTTCAGTAGAAACCACTAAGGGTATGGGTTAAAACTAATTTTTTAATGTTGAAAAATATTTTTCAAGACTTCATCTCTGTTTCTATTCACTGAAATGTAACGCAAGGTTTTTATTGTATCGCAAGTGTTGCGAAGCTCCCCTTTGCCTCTGTGTTCATTTTTTTAAATCTTTTTTTTTGGCTTTATAGGTTTCGGCTTCCGTTGTTTCGACTAAGTGGACTCTTATTGCGTCGAAAACTGTCCGCGTGTTTGACCAATTCGGTCGAAAATTTCGAACAACCCAACCAAGGGTGTACGCTTTTAACTGAACAGATCGCGTTAAGTTCCTCCTCAATCTACGGAGATTTTAACCCGAACTATGGTTGCTGTCTGGGTATTTCGTTGAGAAAATGTTAGTTGACTATATCAGTTTGTTCTTGTAGATCGAAGAAAAGCTGTTGACTGCGCAGGAGAATAAGCTGAAAGATCTTGAGAAAATCCGAGACAAATGCTACCAAGAGGAAAGAAAACTTCAATTGGCCCAACTGCGCAGGGAGGGCAGCAACATCATGAGCAGCCAAGGCGACTCTCAGGAGGATATTGAAAATTAAGCATGGGGGTCAGCTTAAATTGATTTTAAACTAAACAAGAACACATTGATAATGTCTTGAACGAAGTTACACATTTAAATAAACTTGAGAACACTTTCATGAAATAGTCTTCTATTTTCATATTTTTTACGAAGCAGCTGCCGGGGACGATTTTTTTTTCAATTTTGCTTTAAAAGAATAGAAGACTACCAACTTTAGTAAATGAAGGGTATTTTGCAGTTTTAAAACATTATCTAGTAAAACAATGTTGTTTTGATCGATAAGGCGTGTTTTCTAACTGTTTGACTCAAGACGTTGGTTTTAACATGGATACATATTCATTTTTAAATCAATGAAATTCGTCAAATTTTAATGGACCTATTATTTATTGTAACCAATTGGCTGATTATATTGTGATTTTGAAAATTATTGTTGATTGACAAAGTTTCGTGAAGTAATAATCTGAGTTGACAAAATGCTGTTTTTGAAAGTAGGTCTCATTCTTGGATTATTTATGATGATATTTGAGATGGAAAACTTCCTCCGTTATTTTATGCAGTGCTTTGTATTTGCGGAAAGATCATCCGTCAACGCTTCTTGTGTGTGCAATAAGTTTGTCAATTTGATCTTTGTGGCTACTAGTTTTAATTCAATTGTGCCAACTTTGCGTTTTTTTCCAGTTGTAGCTGTCGGCAATATTAGTAAAGTCGAAGAAATCTGGACTCATTGGGATCCATGTTGTCTATTTTGGGATCACAGTAAAGTCACACGGAATTTTCTTGCATAGTTCTTGGATTATTCTCATAATCGTTACGTGAGAACATAACTGATGTTTGACGCTCTAGAGTCATTGGGTACTCTTGACTTCCAAACTACTGACTTCAACTTAACAGCAAATCAGTTTGACTGAGGTGACCGAAAAAAAAACAATGAAAAAGTAACAAAAACAAAGATCTTAACTTAACGCTACTGAGACCAGTTCGACCGACTTTAAAGTTCTAGAATGCAAAACTAAGCTGATAAAAAGAAGAATGGCAGAATCGGATAGACGAAAACAGGGCAGAGGTGTATTATGCTCACTGTTCAATTCGCTTGGACTCGCGGTAACATGTGTGTTGTCGAAGTTTTCGGCTGTGTTCAACCCCTTCGTGCTGCTGATGTGGTCTACTGGAAGTAGCTTTCTCTACCTGTGCTCGATGATAAGGAAGGGTCGCTAAGCATTTTGGAAGTCACTGAGAAAACTACTGCTTTTTCGGGCTGTGAACAAAGCTTTGTTTTTAGGTGATAAAACTATGTCATATGTCTCATGCATCAATTTAAACAAAACTGAGTTTTGAGTGCGTAAAACTCAGCACTTAAAAACGATACAACATTTTTCGAGAGCAGAAATTTTTTCCAGATGTTATTACTCGCAAGTAGCAAGGGTATTACAAGCGGAACTGAACTTTTTCCCCCGTAATTAACTTTGTTTACATAATGAACGATTTTATAGGAATGGTAAATTTCAAGACATGCTCAATTTCTTGAAAATTTAAATGAAACCACCTTTATTTCGGGTTATTTTTTCAAATAAACTTCTTGTAAAAAACAATTTTCGGCTTTTTGTTGTTTTTGACCAGACAGATCTTTTTATTAAAGATGCTATCGACAGAGCAGTTATCGACAGATCATTTTCCTTTTTTTTCTAAGTGAAACTTATTTATCGACTTGCTTTGTGAAGCATAGACTTTAATTTATCTGAATTTTTTTTACTAAAGTTGAAGGTTCTGTAATTTGTCATTTAACCTAGTCTGATTTTATTTAATTAAATTGCACTTGCGTTTAGCAAGCGTTATCAAAGTGGAATCTAGACTTTTATCGCGTTAACATTTTGTGTAACAGAATCACTTGTATCGTGGTTCATATTGGATTCAAATTTCTATGCGCTCCCGGCCAACCTAGCCTTGAGGTAACTGATAAGCCTGGGGAGGCAAAGGTCCTGTGCTCAAATCTGCTCAGGACCCGTTTTTTCCACAAGGGAAATGTTCTGTTTCAAATAAAATTGTCGGCCAATTATTTGTCTGCTAATTTGTTGTGGGCTTAATTGTCATCTTGAAATCGTTTTTTTTTGCTGTGCGCATTTTCTTTAGTGTTGCTTTTTGTGTTTGATTTACTCGTACAATTGTTAATTTTACAATTTTACTTACACTGACTTCGTATTTCCTTTCTTGTTTTGCTCAAAAAAATCCTCGGCCCAAATTATTTTGGCATATTAATTTTGGCTGAATTACAAACTACTTTTGGGTCGTTTCGAGGGAAAAACGACCTAACCGAAAACTATCGTGACAGGTTGTGGTCAACCGAGAAACCCGGTTTTGGGAATCTCTGCTTAAGCGGCCACAATCTGCTGCGTGCAGCAAAAGTTACGGGTTTTGGAAATTTTTTGACCGTTTTTTAGAAAATTTTCGAATTTTCTTAACATTTACACAAACAAATCTGAAGAAAGTTCAATTGAAAGAACCGATTGCGATAACGGCTCCTGCAGAACCCGGTGACTCATAATTTTTTGCACGAGAAATGATATCTCCATGAGAGAATTGATTGTTTCAAAATTTTGTTGTTTTAGTAGAGAAACAATTAAGTTTTTGAACAAAGTTCAATTTAGGAAATCATTTTTTTTGTGCCGCATCGATATAGAAATTTCATTAAATAGTAAACACATACCTCTGGCTTTAACCGGGCCTTAGTTGTTTTTCATCTATACATACGAAAGTTTTGGTTCACGTAGTTTTCAACATTTCAAGTTTTTTTTTATTTAAGTTTTTTTTGTTTGTGCTTGAGGCTTCGCCTCTGTGTGTAACTTTTTTTCCATTAAACGGTGTCTGCTTACGTTTTGATTGCTCAATCAACAGATATTCTATGACTTTGAGGGCAAAAAAAACCTGTTCGAGGATTTCAGGTATTATGAAAAGGTATGGGATTTAATAACAAGCTCAAAAGCAAAGTTCTAAAAAACCAGTTAACTCTCGTACCAGGGCAAGCTTTGAGTGTTCTGACTGCTTTCTACTCTCTACGAAAAAGAGTGTTTGCTTCAAAAGCAATGAAAATACTCTCAAAAAAATAGAATTTTTTTCTGAGATTTTTTTTGAAACCATTCCCCAAAACATTATGTAAAGAACAAATGGATGAAGTTGGACCCAATTGCGTGTCTCAATTCAATTTCGAACGATTTCCAATACAGATTAAATCTTTGCCTACGCGTTGAAAGCACGTAAATTATCGTGCGTTAATCCGAATTAGCAATCTTTAAACCCCCTTTTTTTACAAAAATTAATCATTCAAAATATATCGTTCGAAAATTGAGCTCAAGGCAGTAATACTTATTGGATGGTAAAGAATTTTTTTATTCGAAAGTCGGAATGAAAAGCAATTTTTTTTGCAAAATTTTGGTCCACTTCGCTGCCTTGATATTTTGAATTGAACGAGATTTCTTAGCTAACTGTTTTGTTTTCTTTTGCTTAGTTAAATTTATTTACAAAAAAAGCGTCAAATATAAAATATTCTTGAACCTGAAAGAGCAATAGTTTGATGTAGTTTTTTCTTTGAAACTCGAAACTTAAATATACTTTTTAAAAAAGTTCAATTACATTTTGGAAAGGGACCAAAAATGGGTGTTTGGCCGAATTTAATTAAATTTTTGAAAAATTTCAAAATTCTGTCCATTGAGATGACCTGCGGCAACTTACCCGGGTTAAAACGTGGGATGAGAGACTAGCGATGGCCATTTGCGTTCTATTTCTACCTGCTTGTTCTATCTGTGGCTATATGAGCATAGTCTACATGGAGTTTGCAGATAGTTTT
This sequence comes from Symsagittifera roscoffensis, assembly GCF_963678635.1. NCBI lineage: Eukaryota > Metazoa > Xenacoelomorpha > Acoela > Convolutidae > Symsagittifera > Symsagittifera roscoffensis. The sequence goes on along the minus strand of NC_087065.1, from coordinate 17,517,866 downwards.
GCCATCACACAATCCAACGTTGTCATTTGCTCATTGCTCGCCTGGATTATTTTGAAGGGTCAGTTGATTTTATGATTTAGTTTCAATATAAAAAAAAATCCATTCTCGAGCAGCAAAAATGAAAAGGTCACGAAAAACGCCCGAAAGCTTTCAAAAGTGGAATTAAATTTTCAGTTTTCCCCGCAAAACGCAAATTTCACTTATTGGGCCGGTATTATCAAAAACAAGCATCAATCATAGTTTTTTTCTGGAAATTCAAAGTGCCTTAGTGCTATCAACATTTTCTTTGAAATTCGAAAGTTGAAATTTAAAAAAAAAAACAGTCTAGTATTTTTTTTCTGTTTACTTGCGCTCCTTGACTTTTTTCCAACTATCTGTTTGTTATAATTAGAGTTTTCAGGGATTTTGGAATCTTAAAAACACTGAATATTTTTCAATTAAAATTTAAAGCCAAATTAGCCGGCTGCACTAACTTTTTTAATTAAAATTTTTTATCTCTACAAAAAAAGCGAAAAGGTTCTGCTTCTGTTTTGAACAAAAATGTTTAGATTATTAATTTGCAACCTGTTAAATAAGGTTGTGCTTATCTTTTGACCATATTTTTTCATCTTTTATTTTCTGCAAAATTTTTTTATTGCACCGGACATCAAGAGCAAAAGTTTTTGCAATTACACTTACACAGGTAGGAGACGGAAAAAGAGCTGAAGTCTTAAGATTCAATTTGGAAAGTATATATCTTAGAACCGCTCTTCTGGATCGACTGGCTTTGTCTCCTGCTGAGTACATCCGGAGTCCTCCTGATAGCCAGACCCCACTTCCTCTTCAGATTCTCAAAGAGTTTCGAGGAACCCAGTGACGTCATCAACATGACGTCATCAAGTGAAGTCATCAACATTTACGAGGACAGGTGGAAGGGAGTGTTGTATAGCCTGGGTTCTGCATTGACTAGTTCCTTTTTTGGAGTGGCCAGAAGAAAGATTAAAAATGTGAACAATATGGCATTACTCTTTACTCAGGTGTGTAGTAGATGTGACATAAGCCTTTCATTTTTGAGCTAAAAGTCACTCTTCCTTAAATTGATGAAGTAGTTCAATTTTATTCAGTAAAGTTCACTCAAATACTAAAGAAGAAAAGATGGCTTTTCGCACAAATTTCAAGCAAGATTGGGACAGGTTTTGGGAGGTATATCGACCTTTGAAATCTCAAGATTTTAAAAAGTATTAGAATACTATTTAACTCCAAGCTGTGTTTTGCATCATTATTTATAATTCAAACTTGCACTTTTATACACAATTTAGACAGGTCTCGCCTTCCCCATGCACCTGACCCTAGCGACCACTGTTCGAATCCCTGGAGTGGCGCCTGGCTTCGCCTGTGGCCCTGCCCTGGACAAGTTGTTCCTCTCCTCAGCTGGGATACTGCATGGACTGTGTGTGATGTGTAACTTCGTCCTGTTCAGATGTCTCCCTGTTGTATCTGCCATGACATTGAAGGCTAGTTATAACAAGAGCACATGGTTATTGGGAAAGTAGAACCAAATGCACATACCGCTTTCTGTTGGGAAGTTGGAGTTTCATTTTAAAATGTCCACGCGTCAAAAATGATTTGTCGGACTTCTTGTCTGTCTGCTTTTTTGAGCACCAATTTTGCCTAAAATGTGAGCATTTTTCAATTAAATTAATGAACGGTTCATTTTATGCTGTTTTGGACAAGTATTTGAGTTCCAAGATGTTTTCATTATAAATTCCATTAGTGTTCTGTGCTGCTGATTCAGTGGTAACACTCACGCTTGAGACGTCAAATCCCAGAAGCTCGATTCCAGTCGGGACTTGTTTGACAAAAACGTCGTATTAATTACGTTACTTTCAACTGCTATAATCGTCCAACTGTAATCAAATATTATAAACTCACCACTGATTCAGAAATTCAATAACTCAATAGCAATATGTTAGATACTAATCGAAACGACTGATAGGCAGCTCCAATGGCGTCATTAAACAGATCAACTGTTCAAACCAGATATTGTACTAAAAATGCATATATAACACTTCCTGCTTAATAGTTTTGAATCATAATTCAAAATTATGTAAAATTAAAAGTCTATTTTGAGTCTTAGACCAGCGGTCACTTTTTTCCCTGGGCGTTTCAGTTTTTGCTATCATCTATCCGTTTCAGCGTTTCCTTAATTAATGTCCTGCACTCGTTCCCGCTACTTTTTCTCCTCTTTAATGTGATCAATCAAACTAACTTTTCCGGAATTGTTCCCGGCCGTGCTTTTACGTGAGCTCTTTCTTGGCGTCTTATTATCCGATTCATGGTCCTGTGAGTCTTGACTCGAGTATGAGATCAGTCTTTGCTTACGCGGCAGCCCCGCCATTTTCTTTGAGCCCGTTGCACTCACTCCGATACTTTCACATACTTTAATGGACCCCAAAAATCAGGTTGTAGACATTCGTTTGGCTCTCTTGGTTCGTATAATTTTCCTGCGTCGTCTTTGGTGCACTTAGGTTTTAAGCTACAACCTGCGGTAGCTGACATTTGAATCCGTCAGCGGTCGCCTCCAAGATCCGATAGAAATAGGTGCTTCCGGTGCCACATCAAACATATTCCCCCTCACGTGGTGGAAGCTACGCACTCTGTTGACAATAGCTTTGCGTAAAGGGATTTCGATGACCAGGCGTTTTTCCATCCACAATTTGTTCTCGATTACGTGAAAATTGGTCACAATCTTACCCAGGTAGGCGTCCAGTGCTCAGGTCTTCTTTTCCATTTCTGGATCCTTGGCTGGATCTTTTTGCGGATCGTCAACATCTGAGCGTCCTCTTTGTTGGTATCCTTCACGAGTTTGAGGCTTAACAATTCCGGTAGGCAGTCAACCTTCTTAATGATTTTTCACTCCCGCGGAATGACGCTCATAACCACGTTTGTTGGGTACTCAAGCGGAAAGCTCTCCTCGAAAATGCCGAAGGATTCGTCATAACTGTGTTCGTTTTTACATCGCTGGCTCCTGGCATCAATCACCTCCACCTCTGAGCTGCTCACGCTCGTGATTACTGGGCAACTATGCAAAGTTTTTAAATAATTGTTTAATTTTCTGAAGGAGTTTGATTCTTTTGAAATTATTCAATTGTTAGGTGACTCAAGTAGTCTTCACTCTGTAATAGCTCCAACTGTTGTCGCGCTTTTTCGGTCGTTACATCACAAAATGCAAGTCCACATCTTTTGGTTGGCTGACGTTTTGGCGACTGGGTTTTCCGACTGGTTCAAGTTTTGCCACCGTAAAAGTGATATCATTCCCGTTCACTCGCGAAGCTTAACCTACTGGGTGCCTTGATAAAAAATCGGCGATGTCGATTTTCGCCCCAGCATATAATCAATTTCGAAATCAAACGGATATATCCGTTCTATATAACGGGTTAGCCTGCTAAACATAATGTTATTCTTCTAATTTTTTCCAATAAGTAAGGCTACCTGAGCTTTATCTTCTGTCACTACTGTAAAAATTGTCTCAAAAACGTGATTTTAAAAATTTTTAGCCCTCTTTACGACAGCCAGTTTTTCTAGCTCATTTGTCGAAAATTTTTACCACCGCCTTAGAAATTGAGATAAGAACAAGATAGACTAGCTCCCAAGTGATTGTGGCTTGCGTCGCATACTATTCGTATATCCTTATGGACATCGAAAGGGTTTAGGTTGAACGATGTTAGACATTCAGTAGAGTCAAATGAAGTCGTTTTTCTTACTAAGTAGGAGACGTAAAGGCGACGAGTACTCGGCTAGTGCTGGGAACTATTTGTGTAGACTAAGGATTGACCATATGGACGATTTAAGTTGAGATATTGTTTTTGGAAGGTTTAATTTATCAATCGGTTTAGTCTTCCTGACGAGTGGCGTAATACCCAAACTTGTAATCCGTTGGCTTAAGCAGTCACATTCATTTTAGCAAAATTGCGTTTTTCCCGTTTTAGGGCCATATTTTCTTTGACTTTTTTTTTAAAAAATTTCTCCCAGCATGCGTACACAGGAGTTCGTCGAGAATCGCGTCCATTACTTCTTGAAATTCCGCGGAAAATTTTGTTAAACCGTTAAACCTTGTTTTGAATCTGAATGTTTTGGTCGATTTCTCTGTTTGAAGATTGTTTCCCCACTAAGGAAAAATTCCACTGTTTAGTTATATCAACTTTCAGAGGTAGTTGCCCACATCGTACGAACATGGGCAACTACCTCTGAAAAGTGATACAAGTAAACAGTGCAATTTTTCGTTAGTGGGGAGACCATCTTCAAACAGAGCAATCAACCGGAGCATTGAGATCCATAGTAGCGAGAAAAACCCTGCGGGTTCTCTTCTCGCGTATCGTTTGTACAAGGATATCCTCAAATTCTTCAGTCATCTATTTTTATTTTTATAGACCTGGTTGTTTATCTTGCTTGATTCCAAATAGTTTTACCGAGCCGTCTTTCTTTATTGTTTTGACAATCAGAGAGACAAAATAATTATCTAAGCATGGCCTTGTTTTGATAGTTCATCAATTTCCTTATCCAATCTATCCCGAAAGAATATTAGTACTCGCCTAACTTTTTGTTGCACTGAGTTTGGGTTTTTATAGAATTCCTTCTGGAAATTGTAGTTACGTATGCGCCCGACCCTACTAAAAATAAACTGAATTGCTGACTGAATGTTTCTGCCAACCATCTAGCGGTGCCCTTGATTTTATGTGGCAGATTTGCCTTGGATGTTCATGACCTCATCTTCAGGGGCTGCTTGGAGCAGCTTTAGTCGCAATGTTGGCATCATGCCCTCCCGATGATTAATGACACGCACCCTCCGTTCCGATGATTACCGCCTTCGTCGACCATCCATTGGAGGGTAATTTCACCTTCATGCTTCCCATCTTCTTCAACTGATTGTTCTCATAATACTGAATTTGTCATCCTCTGAATTCATTGGCGTCAATCGCGCATCGTCTGCGCCTAAGATACGTGTGAGTTACCCAATCGTAGAGTAGAGTATTGAAATTGGCGAACCGCTGTCGATCCATGTTTGTGTCGCCTTACTGTTAAGTTTCAAGGATAGTTTAGCCCGGCTACTTTCAGTTCTTCTTCTTTTTTCTTCGGAACAGGCATCACGATATAAATGTTAGAGCTATTTGAATTCCATCCGTGGGATAAGTCGCGTGTTTCGTTCGCCCAACCGATGGAATGTTGCGGTGATTCGTCGTCAAGTTTTGTAAACATTTTCCCCGTCTGCGTCGTCCTCGTGCATAAGGCCACTACGGCTTGGCATCTGCCTGCGGCGTTACATCTTCGAGAGATATTTTCGTAATGCCCGTTTTCTTACTAAAATTTTATGTCGCTTTTCGCGCTGAGCATTCCTTTATGTGGTCTGCTGTGAATCCGTTTTGATAGCAATTGGAGCATCTTTTGTTCGGTGACTTCCCGCCGCAATCGACGCTTCTGTACGATCCATCTTCGGCTCGTTGGAATGGTCTGCGATATCCCCCTCGGATTGCGCTCACCGGCTTCATATTTATTTGCAATGCCCTGACCGGCGCTTCGGCAAAACCTCCGCCTGTCACCTTGTAACTCTTCGCATTTTTGTCTCCGCGCTCTTAGGACAAAATTATCTGGTTCACTTCATGCAGAGTTTTTGTGGAGCGACATAGTTCCGTTTGTTCATCCTTATTAGACTTGTTGACAATGAAAGCTATTGTAGTATTCTGCGCTCTAGAGTTTCTAAGTTGCAACTCTCTGCCAAACCACTAAACAACGAGTGAAATATTTCCAACGATTCTTTGTCCCGATGCAGCTTTGACAATAATTGGTACGTTTCGAAAGTTTCTTTTCGTTCGTTCTTGAAAGGATCTTCAAAAGCGTCCAGCAACCTCGGATAGATCGATGTCGAAAGGTCCAAATAGAGCTTGCGGTTGTGTCGATCAACTTTTACCCATTCGCCCAGGTTTTTTTCACTACATCCGCAGGAAAACTGCAATCTGAGATGCTGTTAACGTCTTCGAAAAGTAAAATGACTTGCAATTAAACCCATCGTTTTATCTTCCCCAGTTTAAACGAGTTATCCATGTCCCCATAGCATTGGTGCCTCCATGCACGTACTCTGCCAAAATGCCATTATTCGTAGCGTGTTTTTTATTGTTCCTCCACCGTGTCCTGTTTGCTGCGCCTTGACAAATACATCATTTTAAATACGCTTCAATCGTCCAACTGTAAACAAACATCAGAAACTTAAGACGGTTTCAGAGCTTCAACAACTCGATAGTAAGATGCCAGGTACTATTTAAAATGGTAGACAGTCATCTTTAAGGGCCTCACTAAACAACGCTCAGATCAACTGTTCAAACCAGATATTGTAAAATATGCATATATAACATGTTTTTTTGAAACTGAAAAATTTCGAACAATTTAGACTTTCTTATCTGCAAATTTTTGTCCGCTTAGCTCCCGCAGAAATTTCCGGCATCTTTTCATAGTTCTTGAAAGCTCTTTGTGAAGTTCACAATAGTGCAGGTAATTTCGTCCAAAACTTTGTATACACATTTTATTAACTTTTTTTTTCTAGGCATTCCTTTTTTATCGCAAAAAATGGGAAGATCCGCTTTGCCTCTTGGTTGGATTATTTTTATAGCAAAACTTTTTGATGACCCAATTTTCATACAACGTGAAGTTGTATGATTCGTGAAAAATTAGGAGCGACGCTGAAATGGCTATACTTGGGCTATTTGCTTTTGAAAACTAAAAACAATCTCTTTCTGAATTTTTCGAACAATTCTTTCCACAATGGTTTCTACGAGATGGCAAGCCCTTCTATATCTCAAGAGAGTTTTTGATAGCATATATTTCAATTTTTGATAGTTTTTTCATTTGCCCTCAGAAATGGCTCTCAGATAGGTCATATTATGGTTTTTTGACAGTTTTTGAAACTTTTTGACTTTTCTCGAAAACCCCCTCTAACCCTGAGATTTTCCTTCAATGGGTAGCAGGGGTTATTTTATCTCACCTGCATGAGTGGTGACGACCAATTGTTTTACACAGTAAGTTCTGACCCTCGAAACATACAGGTTTTTGATTTTTTTACCGTTTTTTGAAGCCTTTTGACTTTTCTTGGAAAATACCCTCTCAAACCTGAAGATTTGGTTCCAAACAAAAAAAAGATTGAGCAAAGCTCACCTGTGCAAGCGCTCACGCCCAGTTTTTTTAACAAAAGTTTTCACTCGTACTTAAACAGAGTAACAATTAAGATTTGGATGAAGCCCAGTTTTAAATTTTTGAGTTTATCTATTTCATCTTGCCACAGTTCAACAAATTCCAAAAACTTCAAACATGTACTTCCAGCCTTAGGTGGTCCTCCAGCTATTGATATCGCGGTTTTTTTTGTTTTTTTTTTGAGTCGCTTCAAAAAAAAATTTCACTTTTCTCAAAAAAAAATTTTCTCAAAAACTATTGAACCAATTTTCAAAGAGGAGGAACGAACACTAACTCCGCCCATTTCCCTGTGTACCTGCACATTCTTTATCTCTCTTTGAGCATTCCTCACTATCTACAATTTTCAAAAATTTCTGTCAGGGTAAGAATTGATTCAGTTTTGTGATTTTTTCCTTTTTCTAAAAACAACCCCTCCCAAATCTGTGGTTTTGGTTTCAACTAAAATTACGGATTGTGATAAACTCCCCTGCATAAGTGGCTGCGCCCAATTGTTTTCACAGTAAAATTTAAGACCCTTAAAAAGTGAAAACTTAGGAAAATTTTTGACCGGTTTTTGATTTTTTTTACTTTTAACAAAAACGACCCTCCCAAAACTGAGTTTTTGCTTTTAACCAAAAGGACGAATTGCGAGAAAATCTTCGCTTCTCTGCTGTAGCAGTTACGCCGAAAACGTTTTACACGAAAAATTATGACCCTCGAACAAGACGAATTTGCTGCTTTTCGATGGGCTGCTATGCCAAACTGTCTTAGAGTAAAAATTGTGACCCTCGAAATAGTGGAAATAACGATTTTTTGACAATTTTGAATCTTTTTCATTCTTTTCAATAACTACTCTCCTGACTCCGCGTTTTTGGTTTCAATCAAAGAAGCGGGATGAGGAAAACTCCCCTGCATAAACTGCGACGCTGAATTTTTTTGTACGAAATTTTAAGACCCTCGAAATAATCAAACTGTGACCTTTTGACTGCGACTCCTTGAAGTTTTTCGGTTTTTTGAAAAACTGCTTTCAAAAGTTTTAGATTTGGATTCAATGGATACAACAGGTTTATGAAAGCTCCGCTTTTTAAACTTTAACAACCATATTAATTTTACACAAAAAAATTGAGGCCCTCGAAAAAGTTAAAATTGTGATTTTTTGGATTTTTTTTTGAAAGTTTTTGACTTTTCGTAAAAAAACACTCTCCCAAAGGCTAAATCTATGGTTTAATTGAAAACAGATTTCTTGTGTAAAAGGCTACATCCAAAATTTCTTAAAGAAAAAACATAGAATTTTCAGAAATCTCAATGATTTGATTTCTTGTCTGTTTTTCGAAACCTTTTGATTTTTTTTTCAAAAACTACTCAGCCCAGTCTGTTACCAAGAGTTTGGTGGAAACAAAAATTTTGAGAAAAATCTGAGTATGAGCAGTTTTGCCTCAAACTAGCTTGAAAAAAGTTAAGTCGGGTGGATTTTCATAACATTTCACTTTTAATTTATTAGAGAAACAAGTTTTTAAATTATTTCAATTTCATCCTGCTTCAGTTCAACAAATTGAAAAAGCTTCAAACTATTACTTCTAGCCTCAGGAAGTCCTCTAGCTATTGATATCGCGGTTTTTGTTACATATATTTTTTTGAGTCGCTCCAAAAAAAAATTTCACTGCTCTCAATTTTTTTTTCTCAAAAACAACTGACCTGATTTTCAAAGAAGAGGAACCAAGACAAACTCCTTTCCTTTCCCTGTGTGCCTGCACATCTTTTTATTATCTTTTTAGCATACCTCACTATCTACAGTTTTCGAAACTTTCTGTCAGAGTAATAATTGACCCAATTTTGTGAATTTTTCCTTTTTCTAAAAACAAGCCCTCCCAAATCTGCCTTCAACTAACGTTGCGAATTGTGATAAACTCCCCTGCCTGAGCGGCTACTCCCAATTGCTTTCACAGTAAAATTTATGATCGTCAAAAAGTGAAAACTGTGAAAAAATTTTGACCGGATTTTGAATTTTTTGACTTTTAGCAAAAACTAACCTCCCAAAGATAAGTTTTGGATTTCAATCGAAGGTCCGATTTCCTCCTATAGCAGGTATGCCAAGTACGTCTTACACAAAAAATTATAATCCAATGGCGTCACTAAACAAAACTCAGATCAACTGTTCAAACCATATATTGTAAAAGTTGATATAAAACATGTTTTTTTGAAACTGAAAAATTTTGAACAATTTAGACTTTCTTATCTGCAAATTTTTGTCCGCTTAGCTCCCGCAGAAATTTCCGGCATCTTTTCATAGTTCTTGAAAGCTCTTTGTGAAGTTCACAATAGTGCAGGTAATTTCGTCCAAAACTTTGTATACACATTTTATTAACTTTTTTTTTCTAGGCATTCCATTTTTATCGCAAAAAATGGGAAGATCCGCTTTGCCTCTTGGTTGGATTATTTTTATAGCAAAACTTTTTGATGACCCAATTTTCATACAACGTGAAGTTGTATGATTCGTGAAAAATTAGGAGCGACGCTGAAATGGCTATACTTGGGCTATTTGCTTTTGAAAACTAAAAACAATCTCTTTCTGAATTTTTCGAACAATTCTTTCCACAATGGTTTCTACGAGATGGCAAGCCCTTCTATATCTCAAGAGAGTTTTTGATAGCATATATTTCAATTTTTGATAGTCTTTTCATTTGCCCTCAGAAATGGCTCTCAGATAGGTCATATTATGGTTTTTTGACAGTTTTTGAAACTTTTTGACTTTTCTCGAAAACCCCCTCTAACCCTGAGATTTTCCTTCAATGGGTAGCAGGGGTTATTTTATCTCACCTGCATGAGTGGTGACGACCAATTGTTTTACACAGTAAGTTCTGACCCTCGAAACATACAGGTTTTTGATTTTTTGACCGTTTTTTGAAGCCTTTTGACTTTTCTTGGAAAATACCCTCTCAAACCTGAGGATTTGGTTCCAAACAAAAAAAAGATTGAGCAAAGCTCACCTGTGCAAGCGCTCACGCCCAGTTTTTATAACAAAAGTTTTCACTCATACCGTAACAGAGTAACAATTAAGATTTGGATGAAGCCCAGTTTTAAATTTTTGAATTTATCTATTTCATCTTGCCACAGTTCAACAAATTCCAAAAACTTCAAACAAGTACTTCCAGCCTTAGGTGGTCCTCCAGCTATTGATATCGCGGTTTTTTTTTGTTTTTTTTTGAGTCGCTTCAAAAAAAAATTTCATTTTCTCAAAAAAAAATTTTCTCAAAAACTATTGAACCAATTTTCAAAGAAGAGGAACGAACACAAACTCCGCCCATTTCCCTGTGTACCTGCACATTTTTCATCTCTCTTTGAGCATACCTCACTATCTACAATTTTCAAAAATTTCTGTCAGGGTAAGAATTGATTCAGTTTTGTGATTTTTTCCTTTTTCTAAAAACAACCCCTCCCAAATCTGTGGTTTTAGGTTTCAACTAAAATTACGGATTGTGATAAACTCCCCTGCATAAGCGGCTGCGCCCAATTGTTTTCACAGTAAAAATTAAGACCCTCAAAAAGTGAAAACTGTGAAAAATTTTGACCGGTTTTTGATTTTTTTACTTTTAACAAAAACGACCCTCCCAAAACTGAGTTTTTGCTTTTAACCAAAAGGACGAATTGCGAGAAAATCTTCGCTTCTCTGCTGTAGCAGTTACGCCGAAAACGTTTTACACGAAAAATTATGACCCTCGAATGTTGCTTTAGATTTGGATTCAATGGATACAACAGGTTTATGAAAGCTCCGCTTTTTAAACTATAACAAGCATATTAATTTTACACAAAAAAATTGAGGCCCTCGAAAAAGTTAAAATTGTGATTTTTTGGATTTTTTTTGAAAGTTTTTGACTTTTCGTAAAAAAACACTCTCCCAAAGGCTAAATCTTTGGTTTAATTGAAAACAGATTTCTTGTGTAAAAGGCTACATCCAAAATTTCTTAAAGAAAAAACATAGAATTTTCAGAAATCTCAATGATTTGATTTCTTGTCTGTTTTTCGAAACCTTTTGATTTTTTTTTTCAAAAACTACTCAGCCCAGTCTGATACCAAGAGTTTGGTCGAAACAAAAAATTTGAGAAAAATCTGAGTATGAGCAGTTATGCCTCAAACTAGCTTGAAAAAAGTTAAGTCGGGTGGATTTTCATAACATTTCACTTTTAATTTATTAGAGAAACAACTTTTTTAATTATTTCAATTTCATCCTGCTTCAGTTCAACAAATTAAAAAAGCTTCAAACTATTACTTCTAGCCCCAGGAAGTCCTCTAGCTATTGATATCAGGGTTTTTGTTATATATATTTTTTGAGTCGCTCCAAAAAAAAATTTCACTGCTCTCAAATTTTTTTTTCTCAAAAACAACTGACCTGATTTTCAAAGAAGAGGAACCAAGACAAACTCCTTTCCTTTCCCTTGTGTGCCTGCACATCTTTTTATTATCTTTTTAGCATACCTCACTATCTACAGTTTTCGAAACTTTCTGTCAGAGTAATAATTGACCCAATTTTGTGAATTTTTCCTTTTTCTAAAAACAAGCCCTCCCAAATCTGCCTTCAACTAACGTTGCGAATTGTGATAAACTCCCCTGCAAGAGCGGCTACTCCCAATTGCTTTCACAGTAAAATTTATGATCGTCAAAAAGTGAAAACTGTGAAAAAATTTTGACCGGATTTTGAATTTTTTGACTTTTAGCAAAACTAACCTCCCAAAGATAAGTTTTGGATTTCAATCGAAGGGACGAGTTGCGAGAAGCTCTGCGATTTCCTCCTATAGCAGGTATGCCAAGTACGCCTTACACAAAAAATTATAATCCAATGGCGTCACTAAACAAAACTCAGATCAACTGTTCAAACCATATATTGTAAAAGTTGATATAAAACATGTTTTTTTGAAACTGAAAATTTTCGAGAAATTAGACTTTTTTATCTGCAAATTTTTGTCCGCTTAGCTCCCGCAGATATAATTTGCTTTTTTTCATAGTTTTTGAAAGCCCTTCAATAGTGCAGGTAACTTCGTTCAATACGTTGTATGTAATTTTTTTCAATTTTTCTTTCGGTTTTCAAGGTGAAGTGATATTTAAGGTTGTTGTAATAGTTATGGCTTTCAGAGTGTCGAATTTTGAACTTCTGGCCGTTTTTTGGAAACCTTTTGATTTTTCTTATAAACTAATTATTCCTATCAAATCTGAGATGAAGTTCAATAAACTTGCTGCGAACGTTTTCCCTGTAGAACAAAAGTTATGTCCCAGGGATAATTCCAACTGCTCAAAAAAATCATCGGCCGCGATGATTTTTTTTTTCAGGAAAAGCCATGAAATTTGTTTGGGCTCTAACTTTTTTTCGCGGTTTGACTTTTGATTTCTCTTAAAGTTCAATTCTTTGTCAATTCATTGTTCAAAGGAAGGGAAACTCCACCGTCCGTCGAACAGCGAAACTGAATAAAGGTCACGAAAAACGTGATTGACTTCCAATTTCGAAAATGGAATTTAACTATCAGATATACTAGCAAGAAAAAAACTTTTTTTTCTTTCTTATTTCTCAAATCTCATGTTTGATAGTCTTTTTTTTGGCCCTCAAAAATGACTCTCAGATAGGTCATATTATGGTTTTTTGACCGTTTTGAAACGTTTTGATTTTTCTCGAAAACCCACTCTAACCCTCAGATTTTCCTTCAATGGGTAGTAGGGGTTACGTTATCTCACCTGCATGAGTGGTGACGACCAATTCTTTTACACAGTAAGTTCTGAACCTCGAAACATACCGGTTTTTTATTTTTTGACCGTTTTTTGGAGCGTTTTGACTTTTCTTGGAAAATACCCTCTCAAACCTGAGGATTTGGTTCCAAACAAAAAAAAGATTGAGCAAAGCTCACCTGTGCAAGCGCTCACGCCCAGTTTTTTTAACAAAAGTTTTCACTCATACCGTAACAGAGTAACAATTAAGATTTGGATGAAGCCCAGTTTAAATTTTTGAATCTATCTATTTCATCTTGCATCAGTTCTACAAATTCTAAAAACTTCAAACATGTACTTCCAGCCTTAGGTGGTCCTCCAGCTTTTGATATCGCGGTTTTTTTTGTTATTTTTTTAAAAATTGCTTCATAAAAAAATTTCACTTTTCTCAAAAAAATTTTTCTCAAAAACTATTGAACCGATTTTCAAGGAAGAGGAACAAAAACAAACTCAGTTCATTTCCCTGTGTACATGCTCATTCTTCTTCTCTCTTTTAGCATACCTCACTATCTACAGTTTTTCAAAAATTTCGTTCAGGGTAAAAATTGATTCAATTTTGTGATTTTTTCCTTTTTCTAAAAACAACCCCTCCCAAATCTGTGGTTTTGGTTTCAACTAAAATTACGGATTGTGATAAACTCCACTGCATAAGCGGCTGCGCCCAATTGTTTTCACAGTAAAATTTAGGAACCTGAAAAAGTGAAAACTGTGAAAATTTTTTGACCGTTTTTTTTTCACTTTTAACAAAAACGACCCTTCCAAAACTGAGTTTTTGATTAAGACGAAGTGCGAGAAAACCTTCGCTTCCCTCCTGTAGCAGCTACGCCGAAAACGTTTAACACGAAAATTTATGACCCTCGAACAAGACGAATTTGTTGCTTTTCGATGAGCTGCTATGCCAAACTTTCTTACAGTAAAATTGTGACCCTCAAAAAAGTTAATATTGTGATTTTTTGGATGTTTTTTGAAAGTTTTTTTACTTCTCCTAAAAACCCTCTTCCAAAGACTCAGTCTATGGTTCAATCGAAAACAGATTTCTTGTGTAAGCGGCTACACCCAAAGGTTTTTGAAGAAAAAACATAGAATTTTCTGAAATCTCAATGATTTGATTTCTTGTCTGTTTTTTGAAACTTTTTGATTTTTTTTTTCAAAAACTACCCAGCCCAGTCTGATACCAAAAGTTTAGTCGAAACAACAAATTTGAGAAAATTCTGTGTTTGAGCAGTTATGCTTCAAACTAGCATAAAAAAAATTTAATTCGAGGAGATTTTCACAAGATTTCGCTTTAATTTATTAGAGAAAAAACCTTTTAATTTATTTCAATTTCATCCTGCTTCAGTTCAACAAATTAAAAAAGCTTCAAACTATTACTTCTAGCCTTAGGTGGTTCTCTAGCTTTTGATATCGCGGTTTTGGTTATTATATTTTTTGAGTCGCTTCAAAAAAAAACTTCACGGCTCTCAAAATTTTTTTTCTCAAAAAATACTGGCCTGATTTTCAACGAAGAGGAACCGAGACAAACTCCGTTCATTTCCCTGTGTGCCTGCACATCTTTTTATTCTCTTTTTAGCATACCTCACTATCTACAGTTTTCAAATCTTCTGTCAGTGTAATAATTGACCCAACTTAGTGAATTTTTCCTTTTTCTAAAAACAAGCCCTCCCAAATCTGCCTTCAACTGAAGTTACAAATTGTGATAAACTCCCCTGCCTGAGCGGCTACTCCCAATTGTTTTCTCAGTAAAATTTATGATCCTCAAAAAGTGAAAACTGTGAAAAAATTTTGACCGGATTTCGAATTTTTTGACCTTTAACAAAAACGACCCTCCCAAAGATAAGTTTTGGATTTCAATCGAAGGGACGAGTTGCGAGAAGCTCTCCGATTTCCTCCTATAGCAGCTATGCCAAGTACGTCTTACACAAAAAAATTCTAATCCAATGACGTCACTAAACAAAACTCAGATCAACTGTTCAAACCATATATTGTAAAAATTGATATAAAACATGTTTTTTTGAAACTGAAAAATTTCGAGCAATTAGACTTTTTTATCTGCAAATTTTTGTCCACTTAGCTCCCACAGAAGTATTGTGCTTTTTTTCATAGTTTTTGAAAGCCCTTCAATAGTGCAGGTAATTTGGTTCAAAACGTTGTATGTAATTTTTTTTCAATTTTTTTTTCGGTTTTCAAGGTGAAGTGATATTTAAGGTTGTTGTAATAGTTATGGCTTTCAGAGTGTCGAATTTTGAACTTCTGGCCGTTTTTTGGAAATCTTTTGATTTTTCTTATAAACTAATTATTCCTATCGAATCTGAGATGAAATTCAATCGAAAAAACTTGCTGCGAACGTTTTCCCTGTAGAACAAAAGTTATGTCCCAGGGATAATTCCAACTGCTCAAAAAAATCATCGGCCGCGATGATTTTTTTTTTCAGGAAAAGCCATGAAATTTGTTTGGGCTCTAACTTTTTTTCGCGGTTTGACTTTTGATTTCTCTTAAAGTTCAATTCTTTGTCAATTCATTGTTCAAAGGAAGGGAAACTCCACCGTCCGTCGAACAGCGAAACTGAATAAAGGTCACGAAAAACGTGATTGACTTCCAATTTCGAAAATGGAATTTAATTATCAGATATACTAGCAAGAAAAAAACTTTTTTTTCTTTCTTATTTCTCAAATCTCATTTTTGATAGTCTTTTCATTTGCCCTCAGAAATGGCTCTCATATAGGTCATATTATAGTTTTTTTGACCGTTTTTGAAACTTTTTGACTTTTCTCGAAAACCCCCTCTAACCCTGAGATTTTCCTTCAATGGGTAGCAAGGGTTATTTTATCTCACCTGCATGAGTGGTGACGACCAATTGTTGTACACAGTAAGTTCTGACCCTCGAAACATACAGGTTTTTGATTTTTTTACCGTTTTTTGAAGCCTTTTGACTTTACTTGGAAAATACCCTCTCAAACCTGAGGATTTGGTTCCAAACAAAAAAAAGATTGAGCAAAGCTCACCTGTGCAAGCGCTCACGCCCAGTTTTTTTAACAAAAGTTTTCACTCATGATTAAACAGAGTAACAATTAAGATTTGGATGAAGCCCAGTTTAAACTTTTAAATCTATCTATTTCATCTTGCATCAGTTCAACAAATTCTAAAAGCTTCAAACATGTACTTCCAGCCTTAGGTGGTCCTCCAGCTTTTGATATCGCGGTTTTTTTTGTTTTTTTTTTAAAATTGCTTCATAAACAATTTCACTTTTCTCAAAAAAAATTTTTCTCAAAAACTATTGAACCGATTTTCAAGGAAGAGGAACGAATACAAATTCAGTTCATTTCCCTGTGTACTTGCTCATTCTTTTTCTCTCTTTCAGCATACCTCACTATCTACAGTTTTTCAAAAATTTCTTTCAGGGTAAAAATTGATTCAATTTTGTGATTTTTTCCTTTTTCTAAAAACAACCCCTCCCAAATATAGGGTTTTGGTTTCAACTTAAGTTACGGATTGTAATAAACTCCACTGCATAAGCGGCTGCGCCCAATTGTTTTCACAAAAAAATTTATGAATCTCAAAAAGTGAAAACTGTGAAAATTTTTTGACCGGTTTTTTTTTTACTTTTAACAAAAACGACCCTTCCAAAACTGAGTTTTTGATTTCAGTCAAAGGGACGAAGTGCGAGAAAATCTTCGCTTCCCTGCTGTAGCAGCTACGCCGAAAACGTTTTACACGAAAATTTATGACCCTCGAACAAGACGAATTTGTTGCTTTTCGATGAGCTACAATGCCAAACTTTCTTACAGTAAAAATTGTGACCCTCAAAAAAGTTAAAATTGTGATTTTTTGGATGTTTTTTGAAAGTTTTTTTACTTCTCCTAAAAAACCCTCACCCAAAGGCTAAGTCTATGGTTCAATCGAAAACAGATTTTTTGTGTAAGCGGCTACACCCAAAGGTTTTTGAAGAAAAAACATAGAACTTTCAGAAATCTCAATGATTTGATTTCTTGTCTGTTTTTTGAAACCTTTTGATTTTTTTTTTCAAAAACTACCCAGCCCAGTCTGATACCAAAAGTTTAGTCGAAACAACAAATTTGAGAAAATTCTGTGTTTGAGCAGTTATGCCTCAAACTAGCATGAAAAAAATTTAATTCGAGGAGATTTTCACAAGATTTCACTTTAATTTATTAGAGAAAAAACCTTTTAATTTATTTCAATTTCTTCCTGCTTCAGTTCAACAAATTGAAAAAGCTTCAAACTATTACTACTAGCCTTAGGTGGTTCTCTAGCTTTTGATATCGCGGTTTTTGTTATTATATTTTTTGAGTCGCTTCAAAAAAAAACTTCACGGCTCTCAAAATTTTTTTTCTCAAAAAGTACTGGCCTGATTTTCAAAGAAGAGGAACCAAGACAAACTCCATTCATTTCCCTGTGTGCCTGCACATCTTTTTAATCTCTTTTTAGCATACCTCACTATCTACAGTTTTCAAATCTTCTGTCAGTGTAATAATTGACCCAACTTAGTGAATTTTTCCTTTTTCTAAAAACAAGCCCTCCCAAATCTGCCTTCAACTGAAGTTACGAATTGTGATAAACTCCCCTGCCTGAGCGGCTACTCCCAATTGTTTTCTCAGTAAAATTTATGATCCTCAAAAAGTGAAAACTGTGAAAAAATTTTGACCGGATTTCGAATTTTTTGACCTTTAACAAAAACGACCCTCCCAAAGATAAGTTTTGGATTTCAATCGAAGGGACGAGTTGCGAGAAGCTCTCCGATTTCCTCCTATAGCAGCTATGCCAAGTACGTCTTACACAAAAAAATTCTAATCCAATGACGTCACTAAACAAAACTCAGATCAACTGTTCAAACCATATATTGTAAAAATTGATATAAAACATGTTTTTTTGAAACTGAAAATTTTCGAGCAATTAGACTTTTTTATCTGCAAATTTTTGTCCACTTAGCTCCCGCAGAAGTATTGTGTTTTTTTTCATAGTTTTTGAAAGCCCTTCAATAGTGCAGGTAATTTGGTTCAAAACGTTGTATGTAATTTTTTTCAATTTTTTTTTCGGTTTTCAAGGTGAAGTGATATTTAAGGCTGTTGTAATAGTTATGGCTTTCAGAGTGTCGAATTTTGAACTTCTGGCCGTTTTTTGGAAATCTTTTGATTTTTCTTATAAACTAATTATTCCTATCGAATCTGAGATGAAATTCAATCGAAAAAACTTGCTGCGAACGTTTTCCCTGTAGAACAAAAGTTATGTCCCAGGGAAAATTCCAACTGCTCAAAAAAATTATCGGCCGCGATGATTTTTTTTTCAGGAAAAGCCATGAAATTTGTTTGGGCTCTAACTTTTTTTCGCGGTTTGGTTTTTGATTTCTCTTAAAGTTCAATTCTTTGTCATTTTTTGTTCAAAGGAAGGGAAACTCCACCGTCCGTCGAACAGCGAAACTGAATAAAGGTCACGAAAAACGTGATTGACTTCCAATTTCGAAAATGGAATTTAATTATCAGACATACTAGCAAGAAAAAAACATTTTTTTCTTTCTTATTTCTCAAATCTCATTTTTGATAGTACTTTTATTTACCCCTAAAAATGGCTCTCAGATAGGTCATATTATGGTTTTTTGACCGTTTGAAACTTTTTGATTTTTCTCGAAAACCCCCTCTAACCCTGAGATTTTCCTTCAATGGGTAGTAGGGGTTATGTTATCTCACCTGCATGAGTGGTGACGACCAATTGTTTTACACAGTAAGTTCTGACCCTCGAAACATACAAGTTTTAGATATTTTGACCGTTTTTTGAAGCCTTTTGAATTCTTTTGGAAAATACCCTCTCAATTCTAAGGCTTTGGTTCCAATCAAAAAAAGGATTGAGCCAAGCTCACCTGTGCAAGCGCTCACGTCCAGTTTTTTTAACAAAAAACTTTCCTTCATACTTTAACAGAGTAACAGTTAAAATTTGGATGAAGCCCAGTTTAAATTTTTAAATCTATCTATTTCATCTTGCATCAGTTCAACACATTCTAAAAACTTCAAACATGTACTTCCAGCCTTAGGTGGTCCTCCAGCTTTTGATATCGCGGTTTTTTTTTAAATTGCTTCATGAACAATTTCACTCTTCTCAAAAAAAAGTTTTCTCAAAAACTATTGAACCGATTTTCAAGGAAGAGGAACGAATACAAACTCAGTTCATTTCCTTGTGTTCTTGCTCATTCTTCTTCTCTCTTTTAGCATACCTCACTATCTACAGTTTTTCAAAAATTTCTTTCAGGGTAAAAATTGACTCAATTTTGTGATTTTTTCCTTTTTCTAAAAACAACCCCTCCCAAATCTGTCGTTTTGGTTTCAACTAAAGTTACGGATTGTGATAAACTCCACTGCATAAGCGGCTGCGCCCAATTGTTTTCACAGTAAAATTTATGAACCTCAAAAAGTGAAAACTGTGAAAATTTTTTGACCGGTTTTTTTTTACTTTTAACAAAAACGATCCTTCCAAAACTGAGTTTTTGATTTCAGTCAAAGGGACGAAGTGCGAGAAAATTTTCGCTTCCCTGCTGTAGCAGCTACGCCGAAAACGTTTTACACGAAAATTTATGACCCTCGAACAAGACGAATTTGTTGCTTTTCGATGAGCTGCTATGCCAAACTTTTTGAAAGTTTTTTACTTCTCCTAAAAAACCCTCTCCCAAAGGCTAAGTCTATGGTTCAATCGAAAACAGATTTCTTGTGTAAGCGGCTACACTCAAAGGTTTTTGAAGAAAAAACATAGAAATTTCAGAAATCTCAATGATTTGATTTCTTGTCTGTTTTTTGAAGCCTTTTGATTTTTTTTCAAAAACTACCCGGCCCAGTCTGATACCAAAAGTTTAGTCGAAAGAACAAATTTGAGAAAATTCTGTGCTTGAGCAGTTATGCCTCAAACTAGCATGAAAAAAATTTAATTCGAGGAGATTTTCACAAGATTTCACTTTTAATTTATTAGAGAAAAAACCTTTTAATTTATTTCAATTTCATCCTGCTTCAGTTCAACAAATTGAAAAAGCTTCAAACTATTACTTTTAGCCTTAGGTGGTTCTCTAGCTTTTGATATCGCGGTTTTTGTTATTATATTTTTTGAGTCGCTTCAAAAAAAAACTTCTTGGCTCTCAAAATGTTTTTTTCTCAAAAAGTACTGGCCTGATTTTCAAAGAAGAGGAACCGAGACAAACTCCGTTCTTTTTCCTGTGTGCCTGCACATCTTTTTATTCTCTTTTTAGGATACCTCACTATCTACAGTTTTCAAATCTTCTGTCAGTGTAATAATTGACCCAACTATGTGAATTTTTCCTTTTTCTAAAAACAAGCCCTCCCAAATCTGCCTTCAACTGAAGTTACGAATTGTAATAAACTCCCCTGCCTGAGCGGCTACTCCCAATTGTTTTCACAGTAAAATTTATGATCCTCAAAAAGTGAAAACTGTGAAAAAATTTTGACCGTATTTCGAATTTTTTGACTTTTAACAAAAACGACCCTCCCAAAGATAAGTTTTGGATTTCAATCGAAGGGACGAGTTGCGAGAAGCTCTCGGATTTCCTCCTATAGCAGCTATGCCAAGTACGTCTTACACAAAAAATTCTAATCCAATGACGTCACTAAACAAAACTCAGATCAACTGTTCAAACCACATATTGTAAAAGTTGATATAAAACATGTTTTTTTGAAACTGAAAATTTTCGAGCAATTAGACTTTTTATCTGCAAATTTTTGCCCACTTAGCTCCCGCAGAATTATTGTGCTTTTTTCATAGTTTTTGAAAGCCCTTCAATAGTGCAGGTAATTTGGTTCAAAACGTTGTATGTAATTTTTTTCAATTTTTTTTTTCGGTTTTCAAGGTGAAGTGATATTTAAGGTTGTTGTAATAGTTATGGCTTTCAGAGTGTCGAATTTTGAACTTCTGGCCGTTTTTTGGAAATCTTTTGATTTTCTTATAAACTAATTATTCCTTTCAAATCTGAGATGAAGTTCAATCGAAAAAACTCGCTGCTAACATTTTCCCTGCAGAACAAAAGTTATGTCTTAGGGAAAATTCCAACTGCTCAAAAAAATCATCGACCGCGAAGATTTTTTTTCAGGAAAAGCCATGAGATTTGTTTGGACTCCAACTTTTTTTTCGCGGTTTGACTTTTGATTTCTTTTAAAGTTCAATTCTTTGTCAATTCTTTGTTAAAAGGAAGGCAAACTCCACCGTCCGTCGAACAGCGAAACTGAATAAAGGTCACAAAAAACGTGATTGGCTTCCAGTTTCGAAAAAAATTTTAATTATCAGGTATACTAGCAAAAAAAAACATTTTTTTCTTTCTTATTTCTCAAATCTCATTTTTGATAGTCTTTTCATTTGCCCTCAGAAATGGCTCTCATATAGGTCATATTATAGTTTTTTTGACCGTTTTTGAAACTTTTTGACTTTTCTCGAAAACCCCCTCTAACCCTGAGATTTTCCTTCAATGGGTAGCTGGGGTTATGTTATCTCACCTGCATGAGTGGTGACGACCAATTGTTTTACACAGTAAGTTCTGACCCTCGAAACATACAGGTTTTAGATATTTTGACCGTTTTTTGAAGCCTTTTGATTTTTCTTGGAAAATACCCTCTCAATTCTAAGGCTTTAGTTCCAATCAAAAAAAAGATTGAGTGAAGCTCACCTGTGCAAGCGGTCACGTCCAGTTTTTTGAACAAAAATTTTCACTCATACTTTAACAGAGTAACAATTAAGATTTGGATGAAGCCCTGTTTTACATTTTTGAATCTATCTATTTCATCCTGCATCAGTTCAACAAATTTTAAAAACCTCAAACATGTACTTCTAGCCTTAGGTGGTCCTCCAGCTATTGATATCGCGGTTTTTCTTGTAATTTTTTTTTAATTCGCTTCAAAAAAAATTTTCACTTTTCTCAAAAAAAAATTTTCTCAAAAACTATTGAACCGATTTTCAAAGAAGAGGAACGAATACAAACTCCGTTCATTTCCCTGTGTACCTGCACATTCTTCTTCTCTCTTTTAGCATACCTCACTATCTACAGTTTTCAAAAATTTCTGTCAGGATAAAAATTGATTAATTTTGTGATTTTTTCCTTTTTCTAAAAACAACCCTCCCAAATCTGTGGTTTTGGTTTCAACTAAAGTTACGAATTGTGATAAACTCCCCTGAATAAGCGGCTGCTCCCAATTGTTTTTACAGTAAAATTTAAGACCCTCAAAAAGTGAAAACTGTGAAAGTTTTTTGACCGGTTTTTGATTTTTTTTTACTTTTAACAAAAACGACCCTCCCAAAACTGAGTTTTTGATTTCAATCAAAAAGACGAATTGCGAGAAAATCTTCGCTTCCCTGCTGTAGCAGCTACGCCGAAAATGTTTTTCACGAAAAATTGTGACCCTCGAATGTTGCTTTTCGATGAGCTGCTATGCCAAACTTTCTTACAGTAAAAACTGTGACCCTCGAAATAGTGGAAATGGCAATTTTTTGACAATTTTGAATCTTTTTCATTCCTTTCAATAACTACTCTCCTGATTCCGGGTTTTTGATTTCAATCAAAGAAACGGGATGAGAAAACTCCCCTGCATAAACTGAGACGCTGAATTTTTTTATACAAAATTTTAAGACCCTCGAAATAATCAAACTGTGACCTTTTGACTGCGACTCCTTGAAGTTTTCAGGTTTTTTGAAAAACTACTTTCATAAATTTTATATTTGGATTCAATGGATAGAACAGCTTTATGATAGCTCCGCTTTTTAAACTATAACAACCATATTAATTTTACACAAAAAAATTAAGGCCCTCGAAAAAGTTAAAATTGTAATTTTTTGGATGTTTTTTGAAAGTTTTTGACTTTTCGTAAAAAACACTCTCCCAAGGGCTAAGTCTATGGTTCAATCGAAAACAGATTTCTTGTGTAAGCGGCTGCACGCAAAATTTCTTGAAGAAAAAACATAGACTTTTCAGAAATCTCAATGATTTGATTTCTTGTCTGTTTTTTGAAACCTTTTGATTTTTTTTTCAAAAACTACCCAGCCCAGTCTGATACCAAGAGTTAACAACAAAATTGAAAAAATTCTGTGCATGAGCAGTTATGCCTCAAACTAGCATGAAAAAAGTTAAGTCGAGGGGATTTTCACAACATTTCACTTTTAATTTATTAGACAAACAACTTTTTGAAATTATTTCAATTTCATCCTACTTCAGTTCAACAAATTGAAAAAGCTTCAGACTATTACTTCTAACCAAGACAAACTCCATTCATTTCCCTGTGTGCCTGCACATCTTTTTAATCTCCTTTTAGCATACCTCCCTATCTCTACAGTTTTCAAAAACTTCTGTGAGAGTAATAATTGACCCAACTTTGTGAATTTTTCCTTTTTCTAAAAACAAGCCCTCCCAAATCTGCCTTCAACTAAAGTTACGAATTGTTATAAACTCCCCTGCCTGAGTGGCTACTCCCAATTGTTTTCACAGTAAAATTTATGATCCTCAAAAAGTGAAAACTGTGAAAAAATTTTTGGCCG
Source organism: Symsagittifera roscoffensis (assembly GCF_963678635.1). NCBI lineage: Eukaryota > Metazoa > Xenacoelomorpha > Acoela > Convolutidae > Symsagittifera > Symsagittifera roscoffensis. The sequence continues at coordinate 17,494,394 of NC_087065.1, read as the reverse complement.
GATTTTGAATTTTTTGACTTTTAACAAAAACGACTCTCCCAAAGATAAGTTTTGGATTTCAATCGAAGGGACGAGTTGCGAGAAGCTCTCCGACTTCCTCCTATAGCAGCTATGCTAAAAACGTCTTACACGAAAAATTCTAATCCAACTGTCAAAAACTTAGATCAACTGTTCAAACCATATATTGTAAAAATTGATATAAAACATGTTTTTTTGAAACTGAAAATTTTCAAACAATTAGACTTTTTTATCTGCAAATTTTTGTCCACGTAGCTCTTGCAGAAATAATCTGCTTCTTTTCATAGTTTTTGAAAGCCCTTCAATAGTGCAGGTAATTTCGTTCAAAACTTTGTATGCAATTTTTTTCAATTTTTTTTTCGGTTTTCAAGGTGAAGTGATATTTAAGGTTGTTGTAATAGTTTTTCGGTATTCATAGTCATTCCTTTTTTATCGCAAAAAATGGGAAGATCCGCTTTGCCTCTTTGTTGGGTTATCTTTATAGCAGACTTTACGATGACACAAATTTCATATTATCTGAAGTTGTATGATTCGTGAAAAATTAGGAGCGAGGTTAAAATGGCTATACCTGGGCCATTGGCTATTGAAAACTAAAAACAATCTCTTTTAGAAGCTTTCGAACATTTTTTTTACCAAAAGGTTTTTACATGATGGCAAGCACATCAATATCTCAAGATAGTTCTTAATAGTCTATAAACTCACTACATAAGTGGCGACGCCTTTTTCCGAGGGAAATTAATGCTCAAAAAATTTCAAGTGTTAATACTTTGACTGTTTGTTGGAAAACTTTTGAATTGCGTTTCTCAAATTGCGTTAATTTTATCAAAAAAACATTTAATGGAAAAAACACATTTTGTTATAGAAACTCAAAGTGTTTGAAGGACACCTGCGTTCATTGGCTCTTTTCTGCATACTTGCGTTCATTGGCTCTTTTCCAAATGTCTGTTGGCTATGTTTGAAATTTTGAACTAACACATTCTTTTAATCCTGCATCAGTTCAACAAAGTCAAAAAGTCAAACAGGTAACTCCAGCTTTAGCTGGTCCGCTAGCTTTTCTTGGAATCGGGCAATAGAGTATATGATAACACACTTTAAAAATTTACTTAGATATTTTTTCCAGGCGTTGAGCAGCGTGTTTTCTTACATCCTTCAAATCAGCTTCAACCTTGAACCCATTTCGTGGCTCTCAATGCTAGGCAGTGTGCTCATTGTCACATCAGTTTTCGCAAAGGTCATCTACATCAAATGCATTTCGGTTCAACCGTTGCAGAAAACAACCGATGACAGATGGGCGAAAATTAAGTGTAAAAACAACAATGCACAAGACATCAGTCATATCGAATACACTTGTTATGTTAAATAAAAACTTGAAATCTTTATTTTTGTTCCCAAAGAATATAGCAACAATAGTTTCATATCAAAGAAGCTTACGTTGTTGTCGTAGTCTAAAGCAACCGTTTAGCTTCGCTTTGAAAATTAGAACTACCTAACCGATTTTCAGAAAAAAGTATCAATGAAAGTGTGTGCCTGCATATTCAGCTAGTCTCGTTCAAATTTAACCGACGTCGTTCTACGGTCTTCAAAAATTTGAATTGGGGAATTTTCAACCCATTTTTTTGGATCTATTTCATTTTCTCAAAAACTACCTAAATCTAAGTTTTTAATCGATAAAACAAGTTGTTGACGACTCTCCTCCATAAGCTGCTCCGCCACGCCATAAATTTTGGAAAAGGTTATGTCTTTCGAAAACGCCAAAAATTTGAAACCTTGACCGTTTTTGGAACTTTCCCCTTTCCCGAAAATTACCCTGCCAAGCCTGAGATAGAGGACCTTATCGGAAAAACAGTAGAAAGGAATTTTAACTGCATGAGCAGATATTCCCTCCTAATTGTTGAAGAAAAAGAGTGGTATTAGGAAAATGCCATTTTTTGACATTTCGACCTTTTTATGAAGCTTATAGATCTTTCCCAAAAGTTTTCCAGACGAATTTGAGGTAGAGGGCTCAGTTGTAAGAACAGTAAAAGGATTTTTCTCTGCATAGCGGCAAAGCTCTAAATCTTGTAGAAAAGCAACTTTGAAGAAAAAGTCCATGTTTTGGAAAATTTTTGATTTTTCTCGACAACTACACTGCCAAATCTATGTTTAAGGGTTCAATCGAAAGAATATGAGCAAGAAAAATTCTCAGCTCAGCGATTCTGCCCTAATTTTTGTAGAAAACTAAAATTAGATCTAGTATAAATCCAATTTTTGAACAATTTTTTTTTTTGGAATTTTTTATCGAAAACTATCGTGACAAATCTGAGATTAAGATCTCATCTGTCGAAAACTATCGTGACAAATCTGAGATTAAGATCTCATCGAAAGAGCAAGCTGTAGCGACAATTCGTGCGTAACGATTTTCCAGTTTTTGCCAAAAATTTCGCTGTGAAGTTAAGAAATATTTATTTTTTTTACCCGTTTTTGGACTTGCTTGCAATTTCCCAAAAACGACCGTGTCAACTCTGATTGAGCTTAAACCTTTGTTGGAAATTTCAGGATTGCATATTTTGCGAGGCATCAGCATGACTCATGAGTAGTTTTCCTTTCGCTGCGCGGCTGAAACGCTGATTACTTCCGAAGATGAGGTGGTGATCAAATCGATACTTTTTTCCGTCGAAAAAAATTCTTAGTTCTGAGGCTTGCAGAGCAAACAGGATAGCCGCATTGCTATACCGAGAAAAAACAAAGAACGTTCTTATATATCCTAGATTAGGATATTGAAGCCATGGAAGATAATCTGGATAATGGTATTATACGCTCCAGATGCGGATTTAGAGAGGCATTTTTTATAAATGATCATGCTGGCAGCTCTACAAAATGCTCCGTTTGGTTCCTGGTCCTAAAGAACTGTCCATAACTATCTACTTAAGTAATCGATCTAATAGATTTGATGATCTGTTATCATTTTAACTTATAAACTATATGTATACCTGATTCTACGAGTTTGCTTCTTTTAACAATTAGTGGAGGAGGACTTGTCCAGCCGAATGAGAACAACATGTTCAGAGATCTGTCAGAATTTTCCGAAAATCCATTTTCTTGAAAGACTGAGAAAAATTTCATTGTAAATCTGAATTCAAAATTTCTAAAATGGATTTTGGTTGCTCTCCAGATGATTACTTCTGGCACTGTTCGCCTGATAATATGGGTCATCCAGCCAGTAACAACGCAAAAGTGACGTCAACCTTGCGTCTGGAATGTATGTGCCGTCGGTCATTTAATGTTTTATGGAAATTATCAACAAATTTCTGACAATTAAGCTTCGAACAGCAACTATCGAAAAAAAATAAAAATCTAACAAAAACAAACTATCATGAAAACAGACGATCATGTAAGTCCCAGAATTGTTCTAATGATTCTCTTTCCCTCTGTTTTCTGTTTAAGAGTTTGTGTCTTTCGAAGGTTATGTTTGTTTTTCTCACAAAAGCTGTGGACAAATTGTCCCAAAATTCTTTGAAAGAAATTTGTAGAACTTCGACTCTTGTGAACTTCTGGCCGAATATTTTCTTTCCTTCGTTTCCGAGGGCTAGATAAAGTTTGGATCTTAGTTTTTTGTCCGCCTCTTCCAGTCTCATACCGTTGAATTTCTTGCTTTATTGAGGCCATTTCTTCATCATCGAATCTCTTTTGTTCTTGAATATTCCTCTCGATGCGTGATGTTTTTTGGGCGTCGGATTCGTTTTCCGGCGGATTTTCCAATGTTGGGGGAGGTGGGTGATATCGTTCCGTTGGATTCAACAGATTTTCGATGTCGATATTCTCTTTCGCGATTATCGCTAGCTGGAATAGATCGCTCCACTCTTCCCAGGGAATTGGTGGGTCCACTGTGTGGTTCTGCCAAAATGAAGGTATACCTCTCACGTTTGATTCGTTGCTGTTTGACTGCGCCATGATAAAATGTTCCTTTGTTACGGTTAATTCTACTTAGTTACAAATAAGATATGTTTAAAAAGTGAATTAATCTCTAAGTTAAAACATTAAAAAGTGAGCGGTCATTCTCTCCGTCGGAGAGAATGAAGATAGCAAGGTCAAATCAAGATTAACCAGTTAAGATATTTTAAAGTAATTAGTGAAATAAAACAAATGGTAAGAATCACAACATTCCCCTTAATGGGAAAAAATTAAAGTACTAAGCGCCATGATACCTAACATGTTATCAATCCCTTTTTCTCCCTCTCGAGAAGTCCGACAAAATGAAAATTTAAATACTGCACGGTATAACAAATGTCATTTTGGTGCTCCGAAGGAATGACTAAAATATAGAGGATAATAAATTTCCTAAATCCGGCGGATTGTAATCCGTAGTTACAGCTAAGTAAGCTCTAATTGCGCTTTAGACGAAATACTAGTACAAATTATAAATGACTAAATGCGAGTTTTAAAGTTTGATTGAGTTTAGCTGTCCCCTTCCATAAATTTTTCCAGCTCGGCGTTGAAAATTTCACTATCTAAGTCGATGTAATTTTCAAAACAGTTCACGGCATCTCTCAGAGAATCGTCAGTAGAGGCGATGGAGAATTGATCAGGAGATTGGGTGTATGCTAGGTCCGGTGTACTGTCTTCCGGCAAATGTTGGTCTGATTATCCAAGGGATTCTCTCTGAAAGTTTGTGTGGGGGAGCTCGAGCTGAGCTGTCATCCTCGTCCAGAGATATAGGGTTAATAGCGGAGCCTGGTTGGTTTTCTAACTCATCTATAATATCTATGTAATATCGCTTACCATAGAATTTAGGGGGGCCAACATTTCGGCTTGAACGTCTTAAAATAAGTTCGTTACCGGTGGTATTAGTTTCCTTAGGATGTCTATCCTCGCTGGTTCCAATTTCGTCTGAGGAGTCCTCTATTTCGAAAACTGGGAAATCGACCGGTTTTTCTCCCACCAATGGTTTTGTCCAATCCAAAGGAATGTTTGGCGGCTCCGTTGTCGTAGCCGTAGAAGGTTAGTCAGGTGGGTGTGAGGTAGTTTGAGGTGCTGGTTTTATACTAATTGGGCATTCCGCTGTGTCAGAGGGTTGAGATTGTTCGTCTAAAATCTCAGGTTTTATATTAGTTTGATATGTTTTAGGGTCTAATGATGAGGTAGGTTCTTTTTTAAAATTGTCGTTATCTAAAATGAAGCGTTTTCTTATCATTTCTCTACATGGAAAACCTCCCGCAATCCATTCCCAATCGCTAATGTCCGACGTATCCGACGGAATGAACATTGATTCGTCACCTGCTAAGTATCCAGTATTCGACGTCGAGGCTTTATTTCGGTTCTTCTTCGATTTTTTGGATTTTGAAGGCTGGTTCGTTCCTCTAGATCTGGTGGTGACCGGGGTGAACGACTCTGTTTGTCTTCCTGTCTTAGTGTCTGGTTTCCGCGTCTGTTGTGTCTTCGATTTGTATGACTTTCTTGGACCTACTTGTAAATCACCGTTAGAGAAAAAAGGAAAGGAGATATTTCCTTTGAATGAACGAATTGTAGAAGATTTAGACTTTGGAATGGCGATGTCCGACTTTCTAATAATTTTTCCGTCGGATAATTCAACCGTGGATTTTGTTGAGTTTATTATTTTCTGGCCTAGTTGTTTATAGAAGGGATTTCCCTTTATACTTCTGTTAGTTTTCCGTAGTAATTTACCTTTAAACGGACTGTTTAAGGACACTCGGGATGATTGAGGTTTTGAAGTAGTAGAAAGGTCTGAATCATAGCCTTTCTCCAATGGTGACTGGTTCTTTTTCGGTATGAGGGAGTCTTTGTATCCGTCCTCTACCCGATCGTCAGCGTTCCAGTCGAGGGCCCTTTCTCTGCTTAAGATCGACTTCCCTTTGTCTAAAAATCCACCGGATAAATTATTAGATGCCAATTGCTTCCAGACTTTGGAATGGCGATGTCCGACTTTCTAATAATTTTTCCGTCGGATAATTCAACCGTGGATTTTGTTGAGTTTATTATTTTCTGGCCTAGTTGTTTATAGAAGGGATTTCCGTTTATACTTCTGTTAGTTTTCCGTAGTAATTTACCTTTAAACGGACTGTTTAAGGACACTCGGGATGATTGAGGTTTTGAAGTAGTAGGAAGGTCTGAATCATAGCCTTTCTCCAATGGTGACTGGTTCATTTTCGGTATGAGGGAGTCTTTGTATCCGTCCTCTACCCGATCGTCAGCGTTCCAGTCGAGGGCCCTTTCTCTGCTTAAGATCGACTTCCCTTTGTCTAAAAATCCACCGGATAAATTATTAGATGCCAATTGCTTCCAGATCGTGTTCGGTTTTCTATTAAAGTGTATTATTTCGAACGGTGAGCATTTAATTTTAGATTGGAAGGAAGATCGTAGATTCCAAATGATTTTCGAAATGGCGGTTTGTAATGTGGGTTTTTGTTGATCCAGTGACATTGCTAATAATTTGATTTTTACAGTATGAACAAGTTTTTCTACAAGACCGTTAGAACGATGGTCCCCAACTGTACAGAATATTAGTTTGATATTAAGAGAATTGCAAAATAATTTAAAATCCTGACTAGTAAAGCAGGATGCGTGGTCGACCCGAATAGATTTTGGAATCCCATGGAGATAGAAATAATCTTGAAGAAATTCGATTACAGTGTTTGATGACGTTGAAGATGTAATTTTTGCTGAAGGGAATTTTGAAAAACGGTCTATACACAATAAGATGTATTTATTGTTTCCCCAGTTGTTATCTAGTGGGCCGGCAAAATCAAGATTTATTTCCTCATTAGGTTCAAATAAGGTGGAAAGTTTGCTAATTTGTGAAGTTGGAATGATGCTTTTTATGTTCTTACCGGTTTGAGTGCATTGTGTGCAATTAATCCCGTGGAAGTAAATTTGTCGATATATGTGTGGCCACCAAATGTATTGTGCCAAGTATTTCATGCCGAATTGGCCAGGGTGAGATTCATGTAATGTTTTTAAAACGGCGTTTCTAAGTGTAAACGGAATAAATAATTTTCCATCCATATATAATAGTCCGTCGGATTCATGAAGGTCTTTCGAAAATTGGTGTAAGTAACGGGAATTTGCATTGATGTTATCTACTTTTTTCTGTAGAGCTTTAACAATTGGGTTTAATAATTCATCATCTTCCGTTAATAAAGCGACCAATTTTGCATTGAATAATGTATTTAAATCCAAAGGTCTTTCGGGTAACTTGAGATTTTCTCGGAATTTAGTTACTAACTTCTTGTGTTCTGAGGAAATTTGAAAATCGATAGAGACCTGTATCCCGGAAGTGGAAGGATTTACTACAATTTGGTTATTTGACATATTTACACTATTTATAAGTTTGAGATCCGAAGGATTACTAATTAAGCTACTGTTAAGGATTAAAAAATAGATAAAGGCTGAATTTGATAGAATAATTTTAGTAAAATCAGTGTTTGAGAAATCCGAAGGAATACATTTAGAAATACAAAGTTCTGTTCTATAATGTTTTTGATTCCAGATTGAAATGGAAGAGTTGACGAAATTCAATGCTGTGATTATTACGTGATTTCGTAATTTCATGTAAAAGGAACTTTTCGAAATCGAATTAATTGAATTACGTAATGGATTTTCATTATCCGAAGGATTGAGTGCACTATATATTTTTTTGGTAGTAGCAAAAGTCTGTGAAACCCATATCTTTTCCCGCTAAGTGTTTAATAGTAAAATTGAATGGTGGGAGACGATCTACCCATCTTGTCAATCGGCTATGGTATGTTTTGTTTCCGTGATTTGGTGACAAAGCGGAAAGGAGAGCTTTGTGGTCGGTGATAATTTCAAATTCGGAGCCATAGAGATAATTTTTGTAATGTTCCACAGCCCATACAACTCCTAATAGCTCTAATTCGTTTGTTGAATATTTGGATTCATGCGGATTTAAAAATCTTGAAGCAAATGAAACTGTTTTCCAAACTTTCTCATGAAGTTGTTCAGAGGATGCACCTAACCCATTATGTGAAGCATCTGTTTTTACTCTCGTGGGCTTTTTTACGTCGAAATGAGTGTTTTCGGTAAGATTTACTATTTCAGATTTAATCTTGACAAAAGCTTTTGAGTGATCTTCATTCCAAAGGAAAATTGACTTGTTGTTTAAAAGAGGTCTAAGCGGGCTTCCGAGGGATGCTAAATTTGGTACAAATTTAATGTACTGATTAGTTGACCCAAAGAATGATCCTAATTCTTTTAGATTCTTCGGGGTTGGAATATTTTTGATTGCCTTGGTTTTATCGAATAATGGGGCGATTCCGGATTTCGATATTTTAAAACCATGCCATTCGATTTCTTTTTGGAAGAATTTGCACTTCGACCATTTAACTGCGAAATTGTAAGTGTCTAACGTTGATAAAATTTTATAAACGATTTTCTTGTGATCGTTAAAACTTCCTTTGGAAGCGACTAATATATCGTCGAGGTAGCAATTTGTAAAACGAATGTTTCCCAAAGTTGAGTCCATGACTCTCTGAAACTCGTTTGGCATATCGCCGAGTCCGTAAAAACCCGTTAAAAATTGATAAGTGCCTGTTATATCTCCGCCGACTAGACTAAAATTGCATTGGCTGCTAGTAAAATTGTCCAGTGCGAGTTTACTATATGCGTTCTTTAGGTCTAGGTTTGTAAACCATACTTCTCCGGCGGAATTGTCCGAAATTTGAGCCGCCACTTTATCAACTAATTCGTGTATATTAGGCATCTGATATTTGTTCTTGTAGATTTGTTTGTTGATGAATTTTGAATCTAGGGCTAGCTTTATCGATTTGTCTTTTTTACAAGTAATAACTATCGGACTAATAAATCTGTCCTCGTCACAGTTTTCTAATTTTTTGATGTGTCCTTCGGATTTAAGACTGTATAATTCTGTTTTTACTGAGTCCAGTAAGTGTAAAGGGACCCTCCTGCCTTTTAGTTGAATTGGTTTTAATGGTTCATGAAAATGTGTTATTTTTGTTTGATTCTTTATTTTTCCAATCCGAAGGAATAGTTGTTTGAAGGTTTTTCCAATCATTTCTATTTCATTATCTATGTCAAGTGAAGTAACTGAATTGATAAACTTACAAGTTCTCTTGTTGGTGAGTGTTGCGTATTGTTTTTGTGAAACTTCGATTCCGACTTTTGGTAAATTGTCGTTTTTCCAAGATGTTTCTTTCATGACCTTGAGTTAGAAAGAAGTGACATTCCTTGTGGGACCATCCATTTGAGAAAATTGGGACAATTACTTTTCCAGTGATATTTATTGCATTGTTCGTAAATCCACAATAGAGTTCCTTGGTAGCTTTATCCACTGGATATATTTTCACGTAGGGGTCTCGTAGTCTCAACTCGTGTAACACATTCTGTTTAAGGAAGCTTACAGGGCTTGCTGAATCCACCTGTATGTTGAGAATTACTTGGTTTTCATTTCCTAAGCCGATATTTAGTAGTTTCTTCATCTCCTTTCCTTGATCATCGTAGATAGTTGTTACGTTTAATACTGAGTAATCATCGTTATCGCTTTGTCCAGACTCTGACCATGCGTTGATTACTCCACAGCATTCTCTATTAGCGTGGTCAATATGTACATCTGGTTGTTCCGAAGGATAATGATGATCCGTATTATTTACAATTTGGCTATCCACAATATTTACATTTTTACGGCGTGATTTACAAAGTCTAGTAAATTGTCCTCGATATTTACAAGTCGTACATGTTGTATCTTTAGCAGGGCAAACCGCTAGATGTCCTTTTGTAAAATTTCCGCCGCATTTCATACATGTGTTGTTTCTTTCAATGTTTAGGGTGGGTTCTCTTTTTACATTAAAATGATTAAAAGATTTGTTGGAAGAATATCCGCTGGATTTAAAAGTACTCGTCATCTTTATGTGGTTTGTAATTCCTTTTTCGTCAATCAGGGCTACGTTTAAGGCTTCTAGTGGCGGTAAGGTTTCCGTGAGAAGTTTCCGTTGGATATCTGAATTCTTCATGTTATTAATAAAAATATCTCTAATCCATTCGTCTTCTCCTGTGGGAATGTTACATCGTTTTGCCATTTCTGCCAGTGCCCCCCAGAATTGTTCTAATGATTCTCTGTCCCTCTGTTTTCTGTTTAAGAGTTTGTGTCTTTCGAAGGTTATGTTTGTTTTTCTCACAAAAGCTGTGGACAAATTGTCCCAAAATTCTTTGAAAGAAATTTGTAGAACTTCGACTCTTGTGAACTTCTGGCCGAATATTTTCTTTCCTTCGTTTCCGAGGGCTAGATAAAGTTTGGATCTTAGTTTTTTGTCCGCCTCTTCCAGTCTCATACCGTTGAATTTCTTGCTTTATTGAGGCCATTTCTTCATCATCGAATCTCTTTTGTTCTTGAATATTCCTCTCGATGCGTGATGTTTTTTGGGCGTCGGATTCGTTTTCCGGCGGATTTTCCAATGTTGGGGGAGGTGGGTGATATTGTTCCGTTGGATTCAACAGATTTTCGATGTCGATATTCTCTTTCGCGATTATCGCTAGCTGGAATAGATCGCTCCACTCTTCCCAGGGAATTGGTGGGTCCACTGTGTGGTTCTGCCAAAATGAAGGTATACCTCTCACGTTTGATTCGTTGCTGTTTGACTGCGCCATGATAAAATGTTCCTTTGTTACGGTTAATTCTACTTAGTTACAAATAAGATATGTTTAAAAAGTGAATTAATCTCTAAGTTAAAACATTAAAAAGTGAGCGGTCATTCTCTCCGTCGGAGAGAATGAAGATAGCAAGGTCAAATCAAGATTAATCAGTTAAGATACTTTAAAGTAATTAGTGAAATAAAACAAATGGTAAGAATCACAACAGTGACATTACAATTAAATTTCAAGTTTAACTTAAGAATGAAAAAGAGAATTGATTGAGAAAAATTGGATCACAAAAATTAAAAGTTTATAAAAGAATCGAGAGAATCGCAACCCGGGTTGACCTCTATGAACCGAAAATGCTAGTCATATAACTTCATAATATTTTTCTATGAAAAAAAGCTAGTCATACAATTCTCATGCAAAATTTCTATGAGAGAATGCTAGTCATACAAGTCTCAAAAATGAGAATTGTATGATAAGCATTCTTTCATAATGAAAGTGTATCTTGCAAATTTTACCTAATGAAAGTTTTCTTAAAAACAATTAAAAAGACAATTAAAGGTCAAATAAAGTTATCGAAACATATTTTCAAGAAAAAACAACTCAGGAAAAAAGGGTTTAGTTTGCTTTATAAAAAATGCTTGTCATACAATTTCCATACTATGAGAATTTAATGAACAACAGTCTTATTTTTTCAAAATTGTGAAACAAATCACAATCCAGGAGTTCTGGAGACTTAAAAAAAAATTCTGAAACTTTTGAAAGTAAAATCGCCCATCTTCTGCGCAAATTGTCGATAATCTTGTGAAAAGTGTTGCTAACTTTGTTTTATTTCTTCAAGGTTATTTGAATTTTTTTCAAGAAACTTTGATATCTTCCAATATTCTTTGACAAGAATAAAATTTTTGGATATGGATTATTTTAATTTACAGTTTTTAAAAAAGATATCCGGATTGACCTTAATAGAACGAAAACGCTTATCGTATAGTTCCATTCACGGCTTCTATGAAAAATGCTGCTTATCATACAATTTCAGTTTATGAAATTTTATAATAAGCATTTTTCAACAGAAAAAAAGTTTTTAAAAAAAAATCAACAAATACTGGTTTTTTTGAATCTACTTATGTCCCTTTTCTTGAAAATAAGCTTTTTTCACACAAAAAAATGAGAAAAGAAATGCTTATTGTACAATTTTGATTTATGAAAATATTATAACAAGCCTTTTTCCGCCGACATTAAATTTTCAGAATCAGTCCTAGAAACGTTTTTTTTGGGTATTTTACACTTTATAATGTCCTTCGTGTAAAGATTGAGCTTTCGTCTTACAAAAAAAAATTTTTTTTTTCTGCTCTGAAAAAGTTAGAGCAAAAAAAATAGCATACAATTTCATTTACATTCCACCGAAGGTAATAAATTCAAAATAGTCCTAGGTTTTTTAGAGTATTTCACACTTTATAACATCGTTTGTGTTAAATATGAGCTTTCTTCCTCACAAAAAGAAAAACTTGAGCAAAAAAAATTGCTTAGCATTAATTTCCATTGACGAAAATTTTATAATAGTCAACCAAAGCTAATAAATTCAGAGTAATCATAGAAAAGTATTGAACGAAAACCGGTTGAGCTTATTTGAGTTTGACCAATCAACCAGGTTGAGCTAGTTTTCCATTTGACAGTTAACAGAGATTTGGGAACGTCCTTCTTTTTCAATTGTGTGCTGATATATCCCTGTTTTCCATATTGTTTTGCAATTTGTCGGATCATAGCGCCTGATCTCCAGAAATTGAGGCAAAGTCTCTCAATCGTCCAATTTTAGTAAGTTTGAGAAGCGCCATCTAATCTTTTTTTCTCTTTCGTAACATTTGAATCTAATGATGATGATGATGTCTACCCAAAACATCATACAGAAGCATTGCATCAATTATCATTTTTTAAACTGATCGAGACAAGCCAAAATTTTTCAGCCTTCTGGTCATACTTTCTTCTAGGAAAAAGTGTTTAGCGTCCATAACCACCCCACCCCCACTTGTGGCATCCAGAAACGACGTTTCAAAAAGTTCACTTGGTTTTAACTGCTGCTAAACCAGTTTTGCTGCTGCTGCATGTCGACTGTCACTGATTATTAAAAAAAATATAGAGGTCGGTTTTAATTGAACCTCAAGATGTACAACTTTTTTTTATTGTACCACAAAGCTTAAAGTAGTTTTCAGTTCAGTTTTGCAGGTTTACAGGTTTGATCAAATATCTTGCGATTAGAGTAAGTTAGTAAGTTCAGTGTGGCCATTGCTTGATGAGACTCGCATTCAAAGCCAAAGCTGCTAGTCAGTGTTTTTTGTTGGTCCAGACACGTTTAGCAATTAGCTTTTTGGCTCTTCAATTCAACCAGTCGCTGAAACAATTTTCTAGATCTGTCCTTGCATAATTGTTCCCGCATCCAAGTTTAGGCGTAAATAATCGATTATAACGGATTATTATGATGATTTTTTGACAACTATAATTGATTATAATTACCAAAATTAGGTGTTTAAAGGATTTATAATTGATTATAATCGTGATATTTTCCAAGAGATTATAATCTCTTATAATCGATTATAATTGATTACAGATCTTACAAAAAACCCTTAAAATCAATTATAATTGATTATAGTCGATTATAATTGATTATTACCACTTATTTTGCCAACATTTTGTCAATTCAAAACTATATTCGAATTTTATCTTATGGGTTATTATTTTTGTGTCAATAAGAAAATCTCTAAAAGAGAAATCTCTTCAACACTTTGGTTCATCTGAACACAAAGTTTTACCGCGAAACAAAAGTTTCATAGAGATCCTTCTTATTAGTGGAAAGATTCCCGCGGTAGATGAAAAATAAATCTTCCGAATCAGTCATGAAACTAAATCAAATTGCTGATGTTTTAGTGGTTAAAAAAACTTAAAGTATGCATCACGAAACAACTCTAAAATGAGGAAAATAAATAAAAAAACCTTATAATTTTGAATTGTTTGGAAAACTTGAAAAATCTTTTTTCTCATTTTTCGTAGAAACGAGTGTCTACAAAAAGTATAAAATATAAGTAACTTAGATGCAATTTTTGAAGACAAAATGGATAAACAAAAATCAGTATAATCAATTGTAATCGATTATAATGGATTTTTGTGCAAATCTAATGAATATGAAACTTGAATAAAATTATTGGATTATAACGAATTATAATTGATTATAATTGTCTCGAAAAAAGACGAAAAAATAATCGACTATAATCGAATATAATGGATTATAATTAATTATAATTTGGTTTTAAAAACAGAGAATATAATCGATTATTAATTGATTGTAGTTGAGTGTTTCTCAAATTTAAAAAGACGGGTAATAAAATCATATTATAAACGATTATTAACGCTCAAAACTGGATGCGGGTTGGTGTACGGCCAACCGAGTGTGACCGCTTGAAGTATTGTATTCCTCAAGGTTTTTCTATTTTCTTGTATGTTGATTTTTTAAATTTTTTCTTATTTATCAGCGTATTTCCAGGTCATTGACTTTCAATTAGTTCGGATCGACTCAATTATCAGTTTTTGCACAAATTCAATCAAGTTGAAAGTTATCATTTTTCTGGTTTGACGCCATTTTTTACGGTGACAGACTCAAAAAACTCGAAAAAAAACATGTCAGTAAAGGCGTTTCAAAAATGATGTATGAGTAAGAAACAGCGTCAAACTAAAAAAAAAAAAATTTTCAACTGGATTGAATTGAGAATTAAGTCAATCCGAACTAAATGAAAATCATGGGCCTTTAGTTTTCTCATTTTTACTTGTGCGCCTCCTCAATTGGATTCTCTATTTTATTATCATCCTTTAGAATCAAATTTTTAATTATGGAAAATTAATTTTTGTAATTTATAGAAAGGTTCCATTACAATCTAGTTTCTCGAAAAAAAAAGTTTTTGCTTTAAAATTTGATCTGACCTGATTTTTCTTGTTAAAATTTAAGCCATGTTTTAGTGTCAATTTGTTTGCTACTAAGTTGCTTTCCCGTTTTGTTTTTATTCTTGTCTTTACTTTCATGCAATGCTCTGAGGGTCATCAGATGATGCAGTTTGCAAGTTTGGACTTTGATAATTCAGTTGGATAAAAAATTTAAGATTTAATTTTTTCCCAGTTGTTGAGAACTTTCATTTATAGTTCATTTAGGTTTCAGCCTCCTATTTTGAAATCTGATTTAAAATAGTGTAACAGTCGCTCATGTTTTTCTGCCTAAATAGTGCTTTGACAAAAACTGACTCGCTCGATCAACTCTCAAGCCTTATAGGGGAAGGTAAAGTACTCAAACCGTTAAGACCTTTATTTTTTGGAGCGGAAACTATCGCCCGCAAAGAAAAAAAGGAGGTTTGCGTCCAATCTCTAGAAGAGAAATCTCTTCAACACTTTGGTTCATCTGAACACAAAGTTTTACCACGAAACAAAAGTTTCATAGAGATCCTTTTTATTAGTGGAAAGATTCCCGCGGTAGATGAAAAATAAATCTTCCGAGTTTTCAGTTAGAATGTCGTAGTAAACGAGGAGCTGAAATTGCTGCTCACTTCTTTAGAAATTTGATAGAGCATGATGACAACCTGCAAACTTCAAGTTTAATTAATTCAGACTTTAGCAATGCATTTATTTTTCTCAATAGAGAAACCATGTGGAATCACATTTCTTCGAACTGCCCGGAACTGCACACATTTAGTCATTGTGCATACAGTAAACCAAGTTACCTTTCTCACGAAAATTCCATCCTTATGTCCGAGGAGAGACCACAACAAGGTGACCCCGAGGCGCCACCGCTATGGCTTAAGCCTAAAACAGAATAGTATGAGCTTTGTTTTCTTGGACAGATCACAAGTACGCCGTACAAAACAATCATCGAACGAATTCAAAAATTTTGTCCAGAAATGAATAAAAAGAAATTAGAAGGATGAACTTGTAAAATTAGGCTCACCTCTAGACAAAAAGTTTTCGCAAAGAAATGCTAAATGAATAAATAGATGAGATAAAAAGCATATGGAGGTTATAATGAACTGGATGCTTTTTACATGCAAGAAATTGCTCTGTTTTTGGCATGCTGCAAAAAATATCAGCATGCCGCAACTAATATTTTTTGCAAACAAGTCCTTGTTTTTGCAACATGAGTTTCTGGAAGGATACAATCCATTTTTAGGAAATTTTTACGCACAGTAACAATTGTAAAATGAATTACAGCCCAATTTTGAAAGCAGTTCTCCCGGCAGCCACAGGATGTCTTGGATGTTTCTTCCACTCCCGTTTGCAGCTTCGACCGCTTTTTAGCTTCAGCAATAGGAGCAAAAATTACAAAAAGTGAATATTTTGGTTTGGAGCACGAGATGGAACTAATAATGATGCATTAAAATAGTTGCGTGCTTCAGCAAAATGTGAATTAGATCCGGAAAGCTGAGTCCAAAACATTGACGGAGCCCCTTTTATAACCAGATATCTCAAATGATTTTGAAACTAGAAGCTACTGAGAAAAAAAATTCAATGCTTATCAGGGTAATTTCAAATTGAAATGGTTGAATGCCGAAGTGTGTGAGATTAAACAGAAATCTCAAGATTAAAAATGCCAAATTGTAACATTCATTCACTCAAGTCTCAAATGAGGTTTCAAAAAATAGGCCCCATAATCATTATCTCATGGAGCTTTAGCATGGTTACAGCTTCAAGGCTACTACTAAAATACCACCACTCTCTAGATAGAAATAAAACACGATAGAAATAAAAAACTAGATAGAAATTAAAGTACCTAAAACACGCAAACACGGTTTAAAACTGGATTGGAACCTCAAGTAACTTTATTAGTTTTTTTTCAATTTGCTCTTTGAATTTTTTTCAAGAATCTTTGATATCTTCCAATATTCTTTGGCAAGAACTTAAAATTTTTAGACTTGGAATATTTTGTTTTCCAGTTTTCAAAAAATGATACCCGGGTTGACCTCCATAGACCGAAAACGCTTATCGTACAGTTCCATTCACGGGGTCTATGGAAAAGGGCTGCTTATCATACAATTTCTGTTTATGAAGTTTTATAATCAGCATTTGTTCAACAGAAAAAAAGTTTCAAAAATTTAACAATTTTTTATTGGGTTTTTTTTGAACTTAATTATGTTGCTTTTCTGAAAAAAAATTGCTCAAAATTCTTATTGCTCAATTTTGATTCATGAAAATATTTAAAAAAACCTTTTTTCGCCAAAATTAAACTTTTTAAAATAGTCCTAGAAACGGTTTTTTTTGGGTATTTTACACTTTAAAACGTCCTTCGTGTTAAAATTGAGCTTTCCTTTCACAAAAAAAGAACATTTTTTTTTGCTCTGAAAAATTTGTGCAAAAACTAGCTTACAATTTTTATTCATAAAAAATTTATAATAATCGTTTTTTTTCATCGAAGGTAATAAATTCATAATAGTCCTAGGTTTTATAGAGTATTTTAGACTTTATAACGTCGTTTGTATTAAATATGAGCTTTTTTCTCACAAAAAGAATTTTTTTGCTCTGAAAAATTTGAGCCAAAAAATGCTTAGCATACAAATTTTCGATTACGATAATTTTATAATAATCCACTGAAACTAATAAATTCAAAATAGTCCTAGAAATATTTTTTAGGGTTTTTTCAACTTAAAAACGTCATTTGTGTCATTAAAAAGTTGATATAGTTTTCATGCAGTTTTTTAAATGTATGAACTGTGCAGCCCATATATGAGAAGTTTATGACTAGCATTTTTGGTCAACCCGGTAAGGCACTAATTAACTTATCATCAACTAAAAATGTATTTAACGAAAACCAGTTGACCTTACTTGAGTTTTATTCGTTTTAACCAATCAATAAGGTTGAGCTAATTTCAATTTTAGTAAGTTTGAGAAGCGGCATCTAATCTTTTCTACTCTTTCGTAACAATTGCATCTAATGATGATGATGATGTCTGCCCAAAACATCTTACAAAAGCATTGCTTCAATTATCATTTTTTAATCTGATCGAGACAAGCCAAAACTTTGCAGCCTTCTTGTCATCCTTTCTTCTAGGAAAAAGTGTTTAGCGTCCACAACCACCCCATCCCCACCTGCGGCATCCAAGAAAGACGTATAAAAAAGTTCACTTGGTTGTAACTGCTGCTGAACCAGTTTTGCTGCTGCAAATCGACTGTCACTGATTATAAAAAAATAGGGAGGTCGGTTTTAATTGAACCTCAAGAAGTACAATTTTTTCATTGTACCACAAAACTAAAAGTAGTTCTCAGTTCAGTTTTGCAGGTTTACAGGTTTGATCAAATATCTTGCGGTCAGAGTAAGTTAGTAAGTTCAGTGTGGCCACTGCTTGATGAGACTCGCATTCAAAGCCAAAGCTGCTAGTCAGTGTTTTTTGTTGGTCCAGACACGTTTAGCAATTAGCTTTTTGGCTCTTCAATTCAACCAGTCGCTGAAACAATTTTCTAGATCTGTCCTTGCATAATTGTTCCCGCATCCAAGTTTAGGCGTAAATAATCGATTATAACGGATTATTATGATGATTTTTTGACAACTATAATTGATTATAATTACCAAAATTAGGTGTTTAAAGGATTTATAATTGATTATAATCGTGATATTTTCCAAGAGATTATAATCTCTTATAATCGATTATAATTGATTACAGATCTTACAAAAAACCCTTAAAATCAATTATAATTGATTATAGTCGATTATAATTGATTATTACCACTTATTTTGCCAACATTTTGTCAATTCAAAACTATATTCGAATTTTATCTTATGGGTTATTATTTTTGTGTCAATAAGAAAATCTCTAAAAGAGAAATCTCTTCAACACTTTGGTTCATCTGAACACAAAGTTTTTTCGTGAAACAAAAGTTTCATAGAGATCCTTCTTATTAATGGAAAGATTCCCGCGGTAGATGAAAAATAAATCAGTTAGAATGTCGTTGAAGAGTTTTCAGTTAGAATGTCGTAGTAAACGAGGAGCTGATATTGCTGCTCACTCCTTTAGAAATTTGATAGAGCATGATGACAACCTGCAAATTTCAAGTTTAATTAATTTAGACTTTAGCAATGCATTTATTTTTCTCAATAGAGAAACCATGTGGAATCACATTTCTTCGAACTGCCCGGAATTGTACACATTTAGTCATTGTGCATACAGTAAACCAAGTTATCTTTCTCACGAAAATTCCATCCTTATGTCCGAGGAGAGACCACAACAAGGTGACCCCGAGGCGCCACCGCTATGGCTTAAGCCTAAAACAGAATAGTATGAGCTTTGTTATCTTGGACAGATCACAAGTACGCCGTACAAAACAATCATCGAACGAATTCAAAAATTTTGTCCAGAAATGAATAAAAAGAAATTAGAAGGATGAACTTGTAAAATTAGGCTCACCTCTAGACAAAAAGTTTTCGCAAAGAAGTGCTAAATGAATAAATAGATGAGATACAAAGCATATGGAGGTTATAATGAACTAGATGCTTTTTACATGCAAGAAATTGCTCTGTTTTTGGCATGCTGCAAAAACTATCAGCATGCCGCAACTAATTTTTTTTGCAAACAAGTCCTTGTTTTTGCAACATGAGTTTCTGGAAGGATACAATCCATTTTTAGGAAATTCTTACGCACAGTAACAATTGTAAAATGAATTACAGCCCAATTTTGAAAGCAGTTCTCCCGGCAGCCACAGGATCTCTTGGATGTTTCTTCCACTCCCGTTTGCAGCTTCATCCGCTTTTTAGCTTCAGAAATAGGAGCAAAAATTACAAAAAGTGAATATTTTGGTTTGGAGCACGAGATGAAACTAATAATGATGCAATAAAATAGTTGCGGGCTTCAGCAAAATATGAATTAGATCCGGAAAGCTGAGTTCAAAAAATTGACGGAGCCCATTTTTATAACCAGATATCTCAAATGATTTTGAAACTAGAAGCTACTGATAAAAAAAATTCAATGCTTATCAGGGTAATTTCAAATTGAAATGGTTGAATGCCGAAGTGTGTGAGATTAAACAGAAATCTCAAGATTAAAAATGCCAAATTGTAACATTCATTCACTCAATCCTCATAGAAATATAAAACTAGATAGAAATTAAAGTACCTGAAACACGCAAACACGGTTTAAAACTGGATTGGAACCTCAAGTAACTTTAATAGTTTTTATTGGACCGAAGAATTTTTAAGCTCAATTAGTTTTTTTTTCAATTTGCTCAAGTAAATTCTGAGTCAATAGCTACTTCAGTGGGTGATTGGTCCAGTCAAGATTCCTCCTGCTCCACGAGTTGCACTCTCATTTATACTCTTTTTATTCTCTGTCAGGAACGAGACAACTCTACTCAAATTTAAATTTTACCCGGCAAATTGCGAACAGCAATTTGACACCCGTCTGATTTTTGCCGGATATCCCGCAGTTATAAATTCGGCTTATTTAATTCTTGATTTTTTGTTTCAGTTGTCGCGAGAAATTTAAGCATGACAGGGCGAAGTCGACACTTTATTCAAACTGAAAACACATCAAATTATTTTGTTCATATAACCGATTGGCACAAATCAGCAGTTTAAAATTGCAGTAAGAGCCCCTTCAATTTCAAAAATTTGTGAAAACAGATCGGTTAACAGATAAACTGAGAGGAAGGTTCTCCCGTCATTCAAGTTTGAATGCCCTTATAAAGCAAAATTTCGCCTTAATTCACATGCGTTCTAATTTAGAGACGCGACACCTCCACAGGACAGATCAGAAGCGACCAAACGGTTTGAAGCTCGTCCCATGGGCTGTTTGTAGGCAGTTTCTGTGGAATGTAAAGTTATTTGACTTCCTAGATCCTAGCAGGGTAAAATCAGGCTCGGTTTGAAACCTCGGAACGGAAGCGGCCGAGGAGAAAGATCGCAAAACTGCTAAAAGTAAACTGACACCTCCACAGGACCCAGAAAAGTTTGGTTCTGCACTTTTTGCAATGGGAGGTGTGAGCGGACCATAACAGGTGTGAAGCTTTTCCTACGATATGTCGACGTTATTGTAAAGACTGTTAAAGGCGACCAGAGAGGGGTTTTGTAAGCTGCCAACAAGTTGCTATCTACTTTACAATTCAATCTTGAAACACCAAATGAGAATGGTGACTTGGCTTTTTTAGACAAAAAATAAATTTAGATGGCAGCAAGCAAGATAAATGTGTCTACTAACAAAAACCAACGTATACGGGTACTTTACTAAACTTGAGAAATTGCGCACCACTGTAGTACAAGAGAAAATTAATAGAGGGTATGGTGCGCAAGATTTACAGGAGCACATCGACGTAGGAAATTTGCCATGAAGCAATGATGATCAATTGACAGCAATGGAAGGAAAATCAGTAACCAGAAGAGTGGTCGTTCAAAGTTGAGTCGGAAACACTAAGCAAAATTCTTGGAGCAAAGTTAACAACAACTTAGACAGAAACTCGGGCAACAAATGACAGGCGAGATGAAAAACCTTCAGTGCTCATGCTTCAATATCGAGGAAATCCAAGTCAACTGTTTGCAAACAATGTGCGCAGCATCATCAGGGCTCAAATTGCGTTTACGGCCCGTAAATAGAAAACCGCTCTTCCCTCCCGTAAGTCGTCATTCTTCCGTGATCTGAAACTCCAATGAAATTTTCAGAAGTTTCAGGCTGTTTGTCCACAAGCTGTCCTGTTTTGGATATAATTCCGCCTATGTTGGAAAAACCAATCGAAATTTGGCCACAAGCATTGGGGAACACAAGAAAGAGTCGGTGTGGGGCTGCGAGATAATACATCAATCAAACAACGTAATGAAACATTGGAAGCGCTGCATAATAGGAAACTGAGGCCAGGGATCAACACGCTGGATGAGTTCACGAGTAACGAGCTAACACTTAGATTGCAGTCCAAAACTATTTTGTCTGAGATTATCGAACGTTTCAATCAAAAAAATTGTAAAATCGGAAAGTTAATGTAATGAAACACTAAGTAAGATTTAAACTCGCTCTCAGAAATTCAAGAAAAATATAGGTTACGAAATCTCACGCTATAAAGTAGGATTGGTGGAATGTGTATATATTTTTTGAATCACTCTATGGTCTTCTATGATGTTTTAAAATCTGTAAATCTTTTTATATCAACTTTATTAACCTGACGTTGGACATTGTGCCGAGAAACGGAAGTTTCTTTGTTATAAAAAAAAGATCATAACTTGAACCGGTTCGGCAAAAGTTATTAATAAATTATGACGTCTGAGAGCTGTCAACGCATTAATTAACTTGGACAATCATGCAAACGCCTTGACAGGCGGGAGAAAGTGTTTCTGTAAATAGTCTCAGATAAAACTGACAAAAGGTACGAAAGTCTGTAATCTTGGTAAAATCAATTTTCACCCAAGAACATCATAATAATTGAACATTCGGAGCAATCAGTTGGTTAATAAATCCTTCCTCGACAAATTTTTTCAATACTATATTCCTGTAAATATCTCATAAGTCTGCGAGATCAACTTTGAGAAAAAATTTTCAAGCATTTATAGATAAATCGAGTTTTCAATTTAACTTACACCCAGTCCTTGTTCTATTCCGAGAGAACACGTGTTGGGCTGATCCTACACTAGTTCTGAAAACGATCGAAAGCACATGTAACATTCGCCTGGAAGATACATATCGACGGAAAATAAAGCTAGGTTCTAAGACGACTGGACAACGTCCAAACAGAGCTCTACATGCTTTTCACCGTCTCTACCAAGCCAGTACTTTCGGTGGTTTTTCTGACATCGGGTCGAAAAAACGTTACTGCTTTCGGCTTCGGTCAAAACACTCAAATTAACTAGATTACATGCAGAAAAAGTGAGCTCATGGCTGAGTCTCAGTATCCCCAGACCACGAGGTCACTCCTAAAATCAGGGCTATTACTACTTATTGAATTATTATTGTTTTTGCTCAGTAGATAAAATCATCATCTCCATCGAAGATGGATCAACCCTTTCCCCCAACTCCTAGCTTCTCATCCTAGCAAATTGAATTCAGATGTTAATTAAATTCAATTCAGGACACAATAGGGAAGCTAAAAGTTTGTATAAAAGGCTAAGAGTTTCAGTCCCGAGACCCCTCCGGATTCTCGAATCCGGGGTAATAAGACCTTTAACTTCCTACCGCAAGGCTGTCTTCCACCCTTCGCCGTTGTTGGCAACGGCCTTGCAACTATTGTAGCGACACAATAGTTGCAACTCGGAACGGTCTCTGCTATTCCAGCTTTTTTCTGATTCCGATTCTCTATTTTTCCGTTGTTGTCGTCGTCGCAACTATCGTTGTTGTGTTTTATTTCGGTTTTCTTACCAAAATGGTCATTTCTGACGTTTCTCAGAATTGTTACGTCATCAATTCGAATTTTTAAATTTTAGGATTTTCCAAATCCTTCAGCCTTCCCGATTTGTCCAATCGTTCGAATAACGCTTTTATTCCTTCAAAACCGCCAATTCGGAAGGTTCGCTGCTAAAAACACGAAATTGCTGCGTCTGCATTTTGGTGCATTCTGGTCGAATGTCACATACTCCCCGGACAGTCCGGTCAATGTCCTCATTGATTCTCGCAATGTTCGTAAAATTGGCACAGTGTCATCGAACAGAATTTACAAAATGCACGAAATTACTCTTATCCGCGTCATATCAACTCACTGCAGAATATAAATGGCATCATACTACATCACTATAGCCTTCAAATTCTTTCATTAATCTGCACATTGAGGACATGACCTAAGATAAAAACACCTTTTCTGACTTCCAATGTCAATGCCTTGATTAAATTTTTTCTCCTAGATTTTTAAAAGATGTTGATTTGCAGGACAGTCCTGCCAACCAACAAGTTAAAAGTATCCTACTATGCTTCTTCCCTTCGCAAATCTTGCTTGTTTATTGTACTGAATATTAAAACTAAGAAACTCTGTGGTTAGAAATTCGAGAGATTACCCAAGCCTTTCATATCACCACAAAGTGATTAGTTTTCCTAGTTGATTAAAAACAGTCATGCAGGCTAGAATATATAAATATACTCTTTACTCAAGCCTTTCTAAATAAATAGTAAGTAAGTGTCTCTAAAGCCACTAACTAAAATCAAAATGCAAATGTATAAATGCAACAAACTCTTTAATGTTCAAAGCTCAACTAAATGTTTCAGGTTTCAATTACAACTTGGTTGCTTAGTTTTTCACTTGAGTTTTTTCACACACATAAAACAATTCTGAGTTTTTATTTCTTCTTCTTCGTCACTCCTTTGTTTTCTTCTTTTTTCGTCGTTTAGAAGTTCTAAAACTTCTAAATTCTTCTAATTTTCTTTCTTTTCGCCTCTTGTTCTTTCGACCGTTTGTCAATGTTCCATCTCTTCCTCCTGTGACACTGACTCCGCACTTTCAGTTCTGTGTCTTGCAACACATCGTTAGCTAATCTGACGCTGTTGGAAGCAGTCCTCCAACACTACTGCTCTTCTACCCTCTGTTTACAACAAGGTAGATGATCCACGTTCGATTCTCTGTTCCGGCAGAAGCTGTTGTGGAGACACAACGTCATGTTTCTCTCCAAATCTTCCTTCAACATCTCTTCCTTCTCTCTTCCATTACGTGATGCAGTTTTACGTCTTGTAACGGTCGGGCGTTCGCTGGTCCCATTGTGTTATTAGAGAGCAGTCCCTCCAGGTCAGCAAACCTCAATGCCGAAGTGTGTGAGATTAAACAGAAATCTCAAGATTAAAAATGCCAAATTGTAACATTCATTCACTCAATCCTCATAGAAATATAAAACTAGATAGAAATTAAAGTACCTGAAACACGCAAACACGGTTTAAAACTGGATTGGAACCTCAAGTAACTTTAATAGTTTTTATTGGACCGAAGAATTTTTAAGCTCAATTAGTTTTTTTTTCAATTTGCTCAAGTAAATTCTGAGTCAATAGCTACTTCAGTGGGTGATTGGTCCAGTCAAGATTCCTCCTGCTCCACGAGTTGCACTCTCATTTATACTCTTTTTATTCTCTGTCAGGAACGAGACAACTCTACTCAAATTTAAATTTTACCCGGCAAATTGCGAACAGCAATTTGACACCCGTCTGATTTTTGCCGGATATCCCGCAGTTATAAATTCGGCTTATTTAATTCTTGATTTTTTGTTTCAGTTGTCGCGAGAAATTTAAGCATGACAGGGCGAAGTCGACACTTTATTCAAACTGAAAACACATCAAATTATTTTGTTCATATAACCGATTGGCACAAATCAGCAGTTTAAAATTGCAGTAAGAGCCCCTTCAATTTCAAAAATTTGTGAAAACAGATCGGTTAACAGATAAACTGAGAGGAAGGTTCTCCCGTCATTCAAGTTTGAATGCCCTTATAAAGCAAAATTTCGCCTTAATTCACATGCGTTCTAATTTAGAGACGCGACACCTCCACAGGACAGATCAGAAGCGACCAAACGGTTTGAAGCTCGTCCCATGGGCTGTTTGTAGGCAGTTTCTGTGGAATGTAAAGTTATTTGACTTCCTAGATCCTAGCAGGGTAAAATCAGGCTCGGTTTGAAACCTCGGAACGGAAGCGGCCGAGGAGAAAGATCGCAAAACTGCTAAAAGTAAACTGACACCTCCACAGGACCCAGAAAAGTTTGGTTCTGCACTTTTTGCAATGGGAGGTGTGAGCGGACCATAACAGGTGTGAAGCTTTTCCTACGATATGTCGACGTTATTGTAAAGACTGTTAAAGGCGACCAGAGAGGGGTTTTGTAAGCTGCCAACAAGTTGCTATCTACTTTACAATTCAATCTTGAAACACCAAATGAGAATGGTGACTTGGCTTTTTTAGACAAAAAATAAATTTAGATGGCAGCAAGCAAGATAAATGTGTCTACTAACAAAAACCAACGTATACGGGTACTTTACTAAACTTGAGAAATTGCGCACCACTGTAGTACAAGAGAAAATTAATAGAGGGTATGGTGCGCAAGATTTACAGGAGCACATCGACGTAGGAAATTTGCCATGAAGCAATGATG
This sequence comes from Symsagittifera roscoffensis, assembly GCF_963678635.1. Lineage (NCBI taxonomy): Eukaryota > Metazoa > Xenacoelomorpha > Acoela > Convolutidae > Symsagittifera > Symsagittifera roscoffensis. The sequence goes on along the minus strand of NC_087065.1, from coordinate 17,468,728 downwards.
ATCAATTGACAGCAATGGAAGGAAAATCAGTAACCAGAAGAGTGGTCGTTCAAAGTTGAGTCGGAAACACTAAGCAAAATTCTTGGAGCAAAGTTAACAACAACTTAGACAGAAACTCGGGCAACAAATGACAGGCGAGATGAAAAACCTTCAGTGCTCATGCTTCAATATCGAGGAAATCCAAGTCAACTGTTTGCAAACAATGTGCGCAGCATCATCAGGGCTCAAATTGCGTTTACGGCCCGTAAATAGAAAACCGCTCTTCCCTCCCGTAAGTCGTCATTCTTCCGTGATCTGAAACTCCAATGAAAGTTTCAGAAGTTTCAGGCTGTTTGTCCACAAGCTGTCCTGTTTTGGATATAATTCCGCCTATGTTGGAAAAACCAATCGAAATTTGGCCACAAGCATTGGGGAACACAAGAAAGAGTCGGTGTGGGGTTGCGAGATAATACATCAATCAAACAACGTAATGAAACATTGGAAGCGCTGCATAATAGGAAACTGAGGCCAGGGATCAACACGCTGGATGAGTTCACGAGTAACGAGCTAACACTTAGATTGCAGTCCAAAACTATTTTGTCTGAGATTATCGAACGTTTCAATCAAAAAAATTGTAAAATCGGAAAGTTAATGTAATGAAACACTAAGTAAGATTTAAACTCGCTCTCAGAAATTCAAGAAAAATATAGGTTACGAAATCTCACGCTATAAAGTAGGATTGGTGGAATGTGTATATATTTTTTGAATCACTCTATGGTCTTCTATGATGTTTTAAAATCTGTAAATCTTTTTATATCAACTTTATTAACCTGACGTTGGACATTGTGCCGAGAAACGGAAGTTTCTTTGTTATAAAAAAAAGATCATAACTTGAACCGGTTCGGCAAAAGTTATTAATAAATTATGACGTCTGAGAGCTGTCAACGCATTAATTAACTTGGACAATCATGCAAACGCCTTGACAGGCGGGAGAAAGTGTTTCTGTAAATAGTCTCAGATAAAACTGACAAAAGGTACGAAAGTCTGTAATCTTGGTAAAATCAATTTTCACCCAAGAACATCATAATAATTGAACATTCGGAGCAATCAGTTGGTTAATAAATCCTTCCTCGACAAATTTTTTCAATACTATATTCCTGTAAATATCTCATAAGTCTGCGAGATCAACTTTGAGAAAAAATTTTCAAGCATTTATAGATAAATCGAGTTTTCAATTTAACTTACACTCAGTCCTTGTTCTATTCCGAGAGAACACGTGTTGGGCTGATCCTACACTAGTTCTGAAAACGATCGAAAGCACATGTAACATTCGCCTGGAAGATACATATCGACGGAAAATAAAGCTAGGTTCTAAGACGACTGGACAACGTCTAAACAGAGCTCTACATGCTTTTCACCGTCTCTACCAAGCCAGTACTTTCGGTGGTTTTTCTGACATCGGGTCGAAAAAACGTTACTGCTTTCGGCTTCGGTCAAAACACTCAAAATAACTAGATTACATGCAGAAAAAGTGAGCTCATGGCTGGGTCTCAGTATCCCCAGACCACGAGGTCACTCCTAAAATCAGGGCTATTACTACTTATTGAATTATTATTGTTTTTGCTCAGTAGATAAAATCATCATCTCCATCGAAGATGGATCAACCCTTTCCCCCAACTCCTAGCTTCTCATCCTAGCAAATTGAATTCAGATGTTAATTAAATTCAATTCAGGACACAATAGGGAAGCTAAAAGTTTGTATAAAAGGCTAAGAGTTTCAGTCCCGAGACCCCTCCGGATTCTCGAATCCGGGGTAATAAGACCTTTAACTTCCTACCGGAAGGCTGTCTTCCACCCTTCGCCGTTGTTGGCAACGGCCTTGCAACTATTGTAGCGACACAATAGTTGCAACTCGGAACGGTCTCTGCTATTCCAGCTTTTTTCTGATTCCGATTCTCTATTTTTCCGTTGTTGTCGTCGTCGCAACTATCGTTGTTGTGTTTTATTTCGGTTTTCTTACCAAAATGGTGATTTCTGACGTTTCTCAGAATTGTTACGTCATCAATTCGAATTTTTAAATTTTAGGATTTTCCAAATCCTTCAGCCTTCCCGATTTGTCCAATCGTTCGAATAACGCTTTTATTCCTTCAAAACCGCCAATTCGGAAGGTTCGCTGCTAAAAACACGAAATTGCTGCGTCTGCATTTTGGTGCATTCTGGTCGAATGTCACATACTCCCCGGACAGTCCGGTCAATGTCCTCATTGATTCTCGCAATGTTCGTAAAATTGGCACAGTGTCATCGAACAGAATTTACAAAATGCACGAAATTACTCTTATCCGCGTCATATCAACTCACTGCAGAATATAAATGGCATCATACTACATCACTATAGCCTTCAAATTCTTTCATTAATCTGCACATTGAGGACATGACCTAAGATAAAAACACCTTTTCTGACTTCCAATGTCAATGCCTTGATTAAATTTTTTCTCCTAGATTTTTAAAAGATGTTGATTTGCAGGACAGTCCTGCCAACCAACAAGTTAAAAGTATCCTACTATGCTTCTTCCCTTCGCAAATCTTGCTTGTTTATTGTACTGAATATTAAAACTAAGAAACTCTGTGGTTAGAAATTCGAGAGATTACCCAAGCCTTTCATATCACCACAAAGTGATTAGTTTTCCTAGTTGATTAAAAACAGTCATGCAGGCTAGAATATATAAATATACTCTTTACTCAAGCCTTTCTAAATAAATAGTAAGTAAGTGTCTCTAAAGCCACTAACTAAAATCAAAATGCAAATGTATAAATGCAACAAACTCTTTAATGTTCAAAGCTCAACTAAATGTTTCAGGTTTCAATTACAACTTGGTTGCTTAGTTTTTCACTTGAGTTTTTTCACACACATAAAACAATTCTGAGTTTTTATTTCTTCTTCTTCGTCACTCCTTTGTTTTCTTCTTTTTTCGTCGTTTAGAAGTTCTAAAACTTCTAAATTCTTCTAATTTTCTTTCTTTTCGCCTCTTGTTCTTTCGACCGTTTGTCAATGTTCCATCTCTTCCTCCTGTGACACTGACTCCGCACTTTCAGTTCTGTGTCTTGCAACACATCGTTAGCTAATCTGACGCTGTTGGAAGCAGTCCTCCAACACTACTGCTCTTCTACCCTCTGTTTGCAACAAGGTAGGGGATCCACGTTAGATTCTCTGTTTCGGCAGAAGCTGTTGTGGAGACACAACGTCACGTTTCTTTCCAAATCTTCCCTCAACATCTCTTCCTTCTCCTTTCCACTACGTTCATTCGTCCTGGAAATTCTCTTTACAGCGGTGGTCACTGCATTCCGATGAGTCACGAAAGCTCGCTTGAAAGCTCCTGCTCCAATGTCCAGCTGATATCCACTGTACACTCTGCCGTGCTTCGTCTTATGCTTTTTGGCATATTCGTACAACCATGCAGTCATGTTATCTCTGAACCATGGCATCAATCGTCTTCTTGCCCATATCTTTTTCACTTCCATCGGAATGTTAAGAATCTTGCACGTTGTCTCAAAAGATCTAAATCTTTTAGACAATCCAATTTCTGCAACTGTTCTCTCGTCGGTGCCTCCTGTCTATTGTTTTCTCTCACATGAGCTTCCAGCCATCGTATCGCCATCATAACTCCCACTATCACTATTGTTATGGGCCGTGATGAGTCTGGTAAACCCATGGAGAGCAGCTCTCCAGAGTCCCAGATCAACATCAGATTACTACGCTCGGGATACCACCAGGTCTGCAGCAAGCAGTGGCAGGGAAACTCGTCATGTGTCAACATGATGCTCCTCCAATTACGTTTTCCCGAAGCTTCCAGTAATGGTTCCACTTCCATCATCACTCGGTGGACTTCATCATTCTCGTCTACTGTATTGTAATCCGTAGCGGTTGATCCTCTCTGTTTCTGTCTTTCAAAGATACTGAAGTTCCCACTCACGTATCCCATGAACTTCCTTCCCAGTATCAACTCCAACTCCTGCTTTGTTCTCTCTGGAACTGCTGAGAACATTTTACATAGCAACTCGTAAGATTTTTCGGACATTCTCGTTAATCGCACACACTTTGGCACTGAGAAGGCTTGATCCACGATCGTTCTCGTACTCTTTACATCCACAACTACGAAATGCACCGGGTACCTACTCTTGCACATTGGAGCCAATGTCGATCCCACCAAATATCGTGCTCCTGATGGTCTACAATAAGACTCACTATGTCTGATGTTCATTTCCGTCTCGATCGCTTCCGTCCATTTTCCTATGTACTTTTGTTCAGTTTGCAGAACTCCTGGGAACACTTCTACACTGATGGCTGTGACCATCTCATGTTTCTGTTCTAGATTCAATAGTGACTCTAAAGAACCAAACATGCTGTAGAATCCTAGTGCAGTCACTAGATTCACCTCGGTTCCTCCATGGCAATCTGCGATCAGTTCCGTTTTCGTCTTTGCTTTCATCACGACATTCCCAAACAATATCGTCAATTGTTTGTGTTGTCTCTCTAGGGTTTTCACACAATCCAGACCTCCACAAACGTGATCTTCCAGTCCACAGACTTCCGCCAGACAGCTACCAGGTTTGACCCAGTCCTCTGGTCCCCAGCCAGTCAACTCCACTTTGTCTTCCCCGTTGCTCCTAGAGGCTGTTATCATCACATTATATATGATCTAAGGTCACGCAGATTACAATCTGCATTCAGCTCCCTCTGCACGTCTTGTGTCGCCCGTAATATCGAGTCAGCATTGGGACTAGGACACCATGATGGTCTCATCAGTTCCCACACTACCATCAAGCTCGTTCTCAGTAGCTCATCTGAGAAACCCAACCCAAACTCCACTCTTTTGTCGGATTTTGGCACGGAAGGTGCAGTCACCTCTTCTTCCAAGACCCGTCCTAATTTGGTCTGTGGATTATTAGCGCTCTTAATCGTTACAATCCTCGACTACCAGAATCTTAGCAACACTGCCTGCTCGTAATCGAAGAAGCAATTGCGTATGTCTTCACTCAGAAAAGGGTTGTACGCTATCCCAATGATTCCGGACACGTAGCTGTACGACTTCTTCTTGATCGGCCCACAGTACTCACTGGATTTCGGTAGTGTCCCCATAGATTCTTTAGTGAGTCTCAGCTCCTTGTTTGAAAATCTCCTGATTTCGTCTATCTTTCTCATGGGCTCTAATTCCTCAGGTTCTTTCATATTCACCCTCATCGGCTTGCTTTGATGCATCTCCAGCAGTGCTAGCAAGAGTAAGGCTTTTGCTCGTTCATCGCCCTCCCTCAACATCTTGACACAGGTGTTCAATGCTGGTACTGAAATCTGCTCTATCAGGAACCGAATGAAACAGAGAGCATCTCTCCGCTTCGCGCACACTACTGCCATTCCTTCCTGGATTATCAGATCCCTCAGGTTCGTCATCAGGAATACTTTTTCTTCTTTTGACCTTTTCCTTTCTTCTGAGTCATTTTGCCCGCGAGTTAATCCCATCATGCACCAGGCGAACCTCAGTTGTAATTCGGTTCTTACGTAGGGTACTGCCATGAGAGCGTGTATTCTCGGCGCAGTCCTCATTTCCTCTTCGAAGTACTTCAACACCACTGCTTTCCATGGAAGGCTCACTAACTGCTCGATCGTTTCCGCCTGCATCTCGGATGACGCTAAAGTTCCATATCCCTTCAGCTTGAGGGTGGTCCCTTGCAACATTGTCTCCAGATAACCTTCCATGGCCATTTCGTCTTCCAGAGCCATCACATACCCTCTAGCCAAGTTTCGATATTCTAACATCTCCATGTATCCACCGGCGGGTTCACAACATCTCCATGTATCCACCGGGTGCGACACTTCCCTTTCCATGGTTCATGGGAGATGGTTTAAAGTCTTTCATCGTGTTTCTCCACATTGGCTGAGTATTTCCATTTCTAAGGTTGCTCCAGTCAGAGTGCGGTCACTCCTTTTGGATTTGTAACCTGTCGACTTTATCCCTGCCATGAGAATGGGTGGCACCATCGCTACATCGGTCAACATTCTGTTCAAGCCAGGTAATTGATGATCACCTTGTCCCAAGTCCATGGCCTCTTCGACTCGTTTTCGTTTCGCTGAATTGACAGCTTTTATTGATATCTCTGAATCCACCTTCGTCTTTCCTACTCTCCTCGGCATCACCTTGCTTCCTAACTTCATCTTCAACTCATTCTACACCACCTCTCCTTTACCTTGCTTCCTAACTTCCTCTTCATCTCATTCTACACCACTTCTCCTTGACAGATACACCACCTCTCCTTTACCATCCTGCGGTGTCATCTTGCTGGGAGAGTTCGCCTCACTTTCATCAGTGGCTGAGCCAATCAACAACTCACTCAATCTCCCTTCACATTCATCAAGTTTGTCAAGGACTTCCCGCATCAATGGTCGGTTGAAACCTGTTTTCAAAATGGACTGGGTCCCATAGCTCTGAACCACTGTCCAGACTTCTTCCATGAACGCCACTCTGTCCAATCTGCATCCCGTCCTACTTTCATGGTCTCGATGATGTACTTCCCACTCTTCTTCGGGCAACGTTCCCAAGAAAGGTACTCTGGCTGAACCCTCTGTTCTTCTTCTCCTTGGTGATTCCATGAGGCTTCTTTGTTCGTTATTTCTTGAATTGGCAGGAGAGCTGCTCTCCGGCAAATACCGTTTCATTTCCGTAAAGGCTTACGGAGGCTCCAGTGTCGAAATGCCTTCATCCGCTGGCTCAGTCGTCTCCAACGTATCCGCGTTGTTCTCAAGATCACTGAAGATATTGAAATCCAGGCTGGATACTCCTCCTGTCGATGCCCTGTCGTCTTCCCCACCAGCTTCACTTGCATCCTGTTGCATGGGTTCTTCCGCTTGACGGCTTCCTCCCTGTCCGTCATCTCCTTCTGACATATCCTTCTTCGAGCTTGAGGGCCCCTGCTTTTCATTGTAGGCCCCTTCCGGGAATTTCGGTATGATCAGTGTGCCAGCTGATCCATCTTCCTCTTCTCCATGGACCACTTTGATTTCCTCGCAGCCGAAGGGTGCTAGGAAGGTTCTCGCCTGCAGTGTTCCTCCTACTTTCAATTTCGGTTTCACATTAGTCAGGATCAAGGAGGCCTCAGACAGTTCGGTCCTGCCTCTCATCTTCATAGGCGCTAAGCCTAGTCCCGCCCATTCCTCGTCAAATCTTCCAGGCTTGGGAGTCGCGGCGTTGCTTATTCGCCTTCTCGTCGCTTGATCCGTATTGGCAAATTGTGTGTATTGTAACACGGCGGCATTTCTCCCCACAAAGTATGGATCCATTGTTCCCACGAAATTCCCTATTCTCCTTTCATTGGTTTCGAATGCTCTCAACCTAGGAGTTTGTACCACGGAGACTGCTCCGAGCAACATCCTTCTTATCAGTGGAATTAGGGGATTTCTTCCGGCAGCTTCTCGTAATCACCCCAATCCTTCGTCTCTTCTCTCACCTTGTGATATGCTGCAGTGAGACGAGGCACTCTGGTTATCTCACCATTCGTTTTATCATAGGGTCTCAGATTCCAAAGCTTCGGATACACCTCGATGTGTCCTCTTTCTACTTCTCCCAGGCGATTACGGAAGTGATCGTCAAAATTGATTACCGTCATTTCCGGCTCCGATATCTTCCCATAAAACAGATCCTCGCTCATGAGCTCCCGCAACACGTGCTGCTCACACCAGTTCAGCGCACTACCGTCCACTGCTGATAAGAGGTTCAGGTGCAGCACCGACCTCATGTACGCCTCCACCTTGACATCAGGGAACGCAAATGTGACTGCTGGTCCATAGATCACTGTCACAAACTCCGTGGCTCCTCTGATCAACGCTAAGGGATCAGTCCTCATGCCCAAGCTTAGATCGGTTAGTACGGGGCATGCCCCCAACATGTCGTCTCACATCTTCCTCTCTCTCGATAGTCTCAACTTCGACCGTTCCAAAGCGATTTTGTTGTAGGAGATATTGGATAAGAGTGTGTCTCAGGTCTCTTATCTTATTCCACAAGTCCGTGGCTTTCTTCATGTCCAATTTTCTCACCCTTTCCTTCATCTGCTCTGGACAACGTGTCAGTTTCCTTAATCCTCCCAAGTTTCCTTGAGTAATCACAATCAACGTTAGAAGTCCATCTAACCGCAGATTCTGAATTCCTTCGGTGAGCAGTACCGCCGCTCCTTTCCGGAAACTCTCTGCTCCAAACGTCACAAACAAGGTTAGTAGCTCCACAATCGATACTTCCACTACTGCTTGGATAAATTCCTTTATCAAGTAATGAGAAACTTTCGGGTAAACTTTCGCCAAGAAGGACGCTGTCCATCTGGCTCCCAGCCCTTCCAGCATGCTATCTGTTCGCTCAAAGCCTTCTTCCCTTTCATTTCCTGAGTCCAGAAGGTTTGCAAGGTAGTCTGGCACATCCTATTCACAAACTCAGCCGTCTTTTCTTCAGCATTTCCCGCTAGGTTTACCTCCTTCATTAAGTAGGCATGGATTTTGTTCATCATTAAAGGGCCTTGCTCAAAAGCATCTGCACCCAAGGCCGCTACTCGAGGACTTAGATGTAACCATTGGTTGGCCTCCGGTTTGGTTCTCAAAACCATCGCCTCCAAATGAGCTCTAGTCTCCTGTGAATTCTTCCTTCTCGCTTTGTCACCCGTTACTTCCATTGGTCAGAACCATAAGTCGTTTGACATCGCTGTGACCACTCGATGGTCGTCGTCTATTCCCGGTTTAAGTTTGAGCTGTCGACTGAAGTTGGACAGTTCCAACCCCAGCACCTCATCCAACACTAACATGTGCAGCGCATGGTCCTTGAATCCTCTCATCGCGTTCCAGATATCCGACCACACTGCAGGTAGTTCTGCCCTGAGTGGTCTCAGGTTCTCCATTTCTATCATGCGATTTGGGGCTGATGTGATCACATCATATTTCCCTTCCAAAAGCAAGGTCACGAATATCACAATTGTCAGTTTTCACCTTATTTTCTCGTTAAAATTTATTTAAAAACAGTCAGATAAGAAGATTTTTATCCTAAAATTTATTAAAATCAATCGGTCTCTAAAATTTTGGAATTCGATCTAAGATTGGACAGTCCAAACTTTGGATCTTTTCCTAAGATCGTCATTCAGTTGTTCATGGTCACTAACTCCTTCTTACCCAAGAGCTTAATAACATAACACATAACATAACATACATATCACACATATCATAAAACTTAGTCCTTAGCCTAATACCCTCACGCCCGTCTCTCAGCCTATACTTAAGTAATATTTCTTATGTAAATATACTTGTATATTAGTATCAGAGAATATCACGTGTACCAGCGCGTACAGTTTTCGAGGGTGCAGTCGTCTTTTGTTCGGGTCGTACACTGGAAGCGAAAGCTCCTTCACGTCCATTTCCACGAGGAAGTCTCTCAATCTCGTCAAGGACAAGACTAGGTTTTCCGGGTCCACGTGCGGCTTCTCCGTCGCCCTCGTTACCAAGAAGCATAGATATTTTTACGGTATCTGTGACGCCGCCGGAGGTAAGGCCGCTACGCCCCCTATCCCTGGTCTTTGCTTCCATAGGAACTCTATGTTTTTATATTCTCTCTTAAAATCTGCCGCTAACGCTGTCCTAAAACTCAGGTCTGCTGTGATTGCTATCGCACATGTTCTATTTGTGAGTATAAAATCACTGTCTGTTAGTATTATGTTTGTTGAATACTCATTTGGTAAGTTAAAATATGACTCAACTACCCTCCCTATGTCAGGCTTCTTAGGTTCTTCGCCTGTTTCTGCTTCTAAGTCTCCTGTCTCTCTTGCTATTTTTAATTTTTTTATTATCAAGTTTTTAGTGTGGGTAAGTCCTACCCCCACTCACCGGACAAAAATATCCATCGACGTCCCCGTCGATCGCATACCGGGTATCAAATCGAGATTGGAAGCCGGAATGAGTAGTCGCCCTTCCTGGGCAGCCCAGGAAGGATCATCTCGTTCGGTTTTCGTGTATTTTATGCTTTCACGATCTACCTCTTGAATCGTGACAGTGGTCCCCTTTGGGTCCGACGTCATTTCGTTCAGCCATTCTAAGACGCGCAGATTCGTCAAGTCTTGTTCATATGACTGCTGTTGCTCGTCGTCGAATTCTACCTCGGGTTTCGACCGGTCGTCGACCCACTCATCGTCGTGATCATCGACTATGTCATTGTCTTGTGACGCAGTTATCTCTTCTAGACCCACTACTTCTTCCACTATCTTCTTCGGATCTATCCTATCCACTACAAAGTCGTCACCGTAAGGAGTATTTTTCTTTCTGGGTCTTGTCCCGTCACTCTGACGAGTCTGCATTGTGAACGGAAATTCCGGTTCCAAGTTCTTAGGAACTTCCCTTTGTTCAGGGTCCTGCCAGTCCTCCTCTGCATAGGGTAAAGTTTCATCGTTCGCCTCAATCACGTCATTTGGGTCCAAGTCCAGTGGTACACTTGCTCCTTCCTCTATGACCTTATTTCCATCGTTCTTTTCCCTGGTGCCCTTCTCTTTGACCTCACAAGTAGGGTCCATCATTAGATAATCCCCTTCTTCCATGTCTGCAGGTATACACCAGTCTTCTGTCGATGGATTACGTGGCTTAATGTTTTCGTAATGAGCGGCTCGGCCAGTACTCAGTCTGTAAAAGCGTCCCTTCTGATGCACTTCCGTAATCATGAAGGGTCCCCTCCACTTTTTTAGGAGCTTTTTCGTTCCTTTCGGTGGTATAACGTTCTGAATTACCATACGTAGTCTCCCACCGAGTAAGCTTTCGCACCAGCTGCTTTCTTGTCGAATTTTTTCCTCTGCCTTGCCTGTGCTTGCTGAGTATTTCGTCCACATAAATCGTTCAACTCCTGTTGACGTCTGATCACATCCCTCACGTAGACCTGTGGAGACGATATCTTTCCCTCATACTCTGGGTAGAAAAGGGTTAAGGGTAAAGACTTCTCGTGTCCAGTCAGCATCATGTGTGGACTAACTCCAGTGGTGGAGTGTTGCGTGCTGTAATAGGCTCCCATCACTTGTGGAAGGTATCTGTCCCAGTCGGTCATGTACCTGGAACAATATACTCTCAGCATCGACACTAACGTCCTATTCTCTCTTTCCACTAAGCCATTCATCTGGGGGTGGTACGTCGTGGAGTGAGCCTGAGCAACCTGTGAGCGTCTCATAAGCTCTTTCGTAAGCTCTCCTAGGAAAGCTGTTCCATTATCCGATTGAAACGTCATCGGACAACCATGTCTCGCTATCCACGTATTGATCAGGTGGTCGCTGAGGCAGTTATGCAGGGCACGGCCTCTGCATACTTCGTGAAATGATCTATCATGACCAATACCTGATTATAACCACTGTCTGTCATGCATATCTTTTGGTGGTCTATCTGCACAACCTCGTTAAATTCAGACGACTACTCGATCGATTGCAAGGGAAATCGCAATTTCCTTGGATCCTTGACCTGTTGGCATGACAGACATGCTGTTACCCACTTCTCGTATGCCTTTTTCATTCCAGGCCACTCAAAGCGCTTCAGGATCCTCTGATACACTTTGTCGACCCCCTGATGACCCATCTGATCATGCGACCTGAACAAGAGTTCTGTCTGATAGAGTTGCGGCAACACTATCGCGTTATACTTGTATAGGACTTTGTCCTCATCTCTTCTCTTGCAAGCCACAATCCCGTCCTTTTTCAAGTATAACCTTCCCTCTTTCTGCATGAAATACTGTCTCAGGATACGGTAACTGTCTTCCTCGAGGTCTCCTTTATCCGGAGAACCAATCTCGATCCACCTTTTCAGGTTGCTTGTCATGCGGTCATTTCTCTGCGCCCTTAGAAGATCCGAGAGTCTGTATTTCGCCTTCAAGTACGTCTTCATGACCCTCATCTGACTATTCAGCTCATTGGGCTGGTGTGTGTCTTCTTCCATCTTCACGCACCAAATCTTCGCCAGCGGCTGTGTTTCTTTCTTGAACGGCTGGAGATCAGTCCTGACTACCTCTTTTTGTGGCAACAGACTTATCGAACGTTTCGATACCGCTTTTGTCTCCAAATCATCCGCTGCGTTGTCAAAGACTCTTTCGCTTGGTATAAGGTAGCGATCACTGTCAGGATCCTGGTGCACCTCTCTGTCCAAATCCCTTGCACGAGTTTCCACTAGTAGTGTGTGGATCGCTAGTTCGGACAGTTTTGATCCCGAGCTCGAGTTCCTGTCTGAATAGGTGTCAATTTCTGAGTTTCGGGAATTGTCATCTGTTGAAGAGGTTGTGATGGAGTCTGCACGCTCCTCCAGATCATGTCTGTGCCTTCTTCGCATCCATCTGAACTCCCCGGACAAAACCTTGTTTCCCAGGTCCTGTTTCTCATCAGGAACTTTTTCATCTATCTCAGACTTCCCGGAAAAACTTTCTTGTCCCGGGTGTTGATCTTGTATTCGCTGGCTCTTCTCATCGTTCGTCTCCCCGGACAAACAATCTTGCAGCAGGTTTCGTTGTACCTTTTCACCTTCTTTATCCTGGTCCACAAAGGTAACGGTTTTCCTTCGCGTACTGCTCCCCTGTTCTTTTCGTCCGTAAGAAGTACTGGTTAAAATCTCGTGGGTTATTGAGGATACTAGTTGCTGAACTATTGTCCTACAATCCTTCTCGTTCTCTTCGTGTTGTCGTCTGGACGGCATGATCTTCATCTCCTCCTGATTGTTAGTGAAGCCGTACTGCCGTATGCAGTGGGACGGCGAACCGTTCTTCCATTCCATTCTTGCACCTCATGCAATATTCCTGAGATGGCTACCACCGATGCGTCTGTGTCAAGAACATACATACCCTTTTCTGTAGGCATGCCTAGCACTGGCGCTTCGCACAGTTCCCGTTTTATGTTCTCGAAGGCAACTTGTGCTTCATCGTTCCTTCGAACTTTTTCCCTTTGTTGCGCATCAGCTTCTGTATAGGATACACCTTGTCTGCATATCCTTTTATGAACTCACGGTAGTAGTTGGCAAACCCTAGGAAGCTCAGGAGATGTGTGTCCGTTCTGGGAGCCTTCCATGTCAACACTGCTTCTACTGCTTCTGGGTCCGGCCTCACACCATGCCTGTCCACCATTCTTCCCAGGTACTTGATTGAATCCCTAAGAATTTCACATTTCGATGGTTTGCACTTCAAGCCTGCTCTTTTCATGCATCCAAAGACCTCATCGAGCCGATCAAAATGGTCTTCCAGGGTTGGTGTCGCTATGACCACGTCGTCCACGTAACACATCACGAGGTTCCCGTTCTTTTTTGTCACTCTGGTCAAAGCCTGAGCCATCAGTCTTTGAAAAGTGGCCGTTGCGTTGCACAAGCCGAAGGGCATCCTCTTCCACTGGTACAACCCTAAGTCGCACGCGAATCCGATTTTCTCCCTATCCTTCTTCCGGAGTGGTACCTGCCAGAAGGCAGAACCCAAGTCCCATGTGGTGAAGAACTTGGCATCACCAAGTTTAGAGAGGCTCTCGTCTATTCGCGGTATCGGGTCGCATCTTTTATCGTTACCGCGTTCAAGTAACGAAAGTCGCAACAAAACCTAAGCTGCCCCCTTTCTTTTTCGCCATTACTACCCCGCAAGCCCATGGCGATTTTGAGGGTTCTATCATGTCGTATTCATGCAACATTTCTATTTCCGCCCGGCTCGCTTCCGACTGGTGTGGCGTCATTCGTCTTGCGCCTTCCCTATGGGGAACGGCGCCCTCTTCAAGTTCGATTTCGTGTTCGACGAAATTACAGCAACCGATATCCGCCTTATGTTTTGAAAATACATCTGCGTTCCGATTTAAGAGGTCCCGCAATTTTTCGAAATCTCCCTCACCTATTTTCCCTTTTAAATGTTCTATCTCTGGCAAAACCGGTTTGTCAGATTCTAGTTCATATGACGAGGGGCGTTCCGGAAAATTCGAGCAGCTCGATAAGCCGTCGTCCGTTTCGGATTTCATTGAAAACAATTTATGAATAGATTTTAATTCATTGATCCTCTTTAAAATTTTATCTTTATTTGCATGATAAGGACAATCTTTCACACTATATTTCTTCAAGTTTTGTGTCTCCTCATAATCGGTCCTCATCGGCAAAGCGTAACGAAGCTTCTTTCCACGCTGCATTGAAACCGTGGTGTCCAATGTGTTCAATAAAACACTGACACACAGTCGGTTTTGCGTTAACGAGAAGCTCCGGCCTAAAATCACCGAACTCTGACTGTTTGGATTCAGTACTAAACAAACATGTTTACTATCGCTTAATGAATTTAAATTTCTCATTCTAAAAATTGCCACCACAGCCTGTCCTGGCTGTAGTTTCACTTTTCTATATAAAAAAATTGGTACCTTGTTTTTGTCTGTTATTATCCTATTAATCGGTTTCTTAACATACTTCCGGTCCGGGTTTGTAATCCGTATCAGACCGTTGATCAAGTCAATCATCACGTCAAAGTTCCTGACGAAATCTCTGCCCAAGATGAATTGGTCGGCGTCGTCCAAATTTTCTACCACCAGGAAGCTCATCCAAAGATCCCGTCCTCCCATGTGGAGAACCGTTATTGGTGTTCTTCCGGCTACGTAGATTGCTCCTCGATTGGCGGCGGCCAGTCGGAGATTCGTTGGAATCAGATCTTCCCTCGTGAAGCCCATTCTTTCCCAAGTTTTTATTGGCATCACACTCACTACCGCTCCTGTGTCCAGAAGCCCTTTGACTCCGATTTTCTTTCCGTTGGTGTCGAGCAGATGTGCGGTCACATCTGCTTCATACCCAATGTGTACTGCATCTTGTTCCATCATGGCGTCATGGCCTATCCTGCGGACTTTGAGTTCCTCCTCACCCAAATAGATCTGCCCTATCTGGTCACTGTCTGTTGTTACATAAGTCCTAGTGTAGATACTGATCCCATCCACGTTCAGCATCACTTGATACGGCCCATAGACCTCCAGGTAGCTTCCATGAAGTTTCTTTATGCGAGGGCCACCCGTTGTTAGTAGTGCTCGCACAGCTCTCGACTCAGTGCGTGGCTCCACCTGCCTCGGATAATCTGCATAAGTGTCCAAATGCATCAAAGTGAACTCTCGGGTGGTTCACTCAGATTTCTGATTACCTGGTGTCCAGCCACCGAGACTATCGACTGTATCTTGCTTCCTTGCGGCACCATGCCGAACCTCTGACCGGAGATCACATTAAGTTTCATGCTCAAACTGCTTGGTGCTTTAGTCTCTTCGACCTCCGTTGCTTCGAAGGTATTCAGTTGCTCCTGTAGTTTCTCATTTTCCAGTTCAATTTTCACTTTCTGTTCGATCTCTTTTGTCACCAGTTCCTGCTGCACTCTATTTAGAGCATCCCTCGCGGCTGCCCTATAATCAATCTTGAAGTCCTCGGCCGCAGTCACTGGTTCCGGTTCACATCAAAAGGGTCGGTCATTGCTTTTCTTTACTTTTTAGGTATCAATTTCCTAGTGCTATTACCTCGTTTAGGTATTCTTGACTTGTCTAGACTCATTTCCAATCAAACCCTTCTTAATACCTGTACACTCAATTCAATCTCTAGTGACCTTCTAGTTTGACTATTGATAATAATAACACAACACAATAAATTCACAAGATTCTATTAAATAGTGACCAAGAATCCCTGTATGTTATCAGAGTACAGCTTGTATATAATTTACTCACACTTACCGGTTATCAGTCGTAAGATTTGAGAACTAGCACAACATGATGTTATCAGTCAATTTAAAAGATAGTGTACTCACTACCCAATCAAGCACAAATTATGTTGATTTAAAATCAAAAATTTTTTTTTAACAGTATAAGAATACCTCTATAAAAAATGTATGTGTTTTGTACTTTTAGTCGGTCGCAGTACAATAGTCGAACTAGTATTTTAAAGAAAAAGCTTTCCCTGCTTGGTGCTGCACCAAACGGACAAAAATTTGAAGGCAGTAATTTTCTCAAGTGGGCGTCTATTGCACCCACCGAGTACTGTGTTACCTATCTGCCTTCGGACTGCCCGAGCTAGACCTATTAAAATCCTCAGGGCAGTCACTTTTCACAAAAACGTATTGGGTTCAAACCACACCATGAGATACACTCTTTATTAATTTAGACTTAGTGTCGCGAATATCCGAGTTCGGACCTGTTTTGTTTTGGTCTGGTCTTTACTGAAAGCAAGTTACCAGTGCAGTCACTGATTCCTAGCCTGTCTGCTAATAACCTAATACCTCTCACTGTAGTCTTTTCTTCTGTTTACCTAAGTCTTTTAATAAAATAATACCCCTCCGGATTGGCAAAAATAGGAGCCTTCCGGATTGGCAAAATTGTGACCCCTCCGGATTGGCAAAATTTAGACCCCTCCGGATTGGGACCCCTATGAGTTAGCAAATATAAGACCCCTCCGCATTGGGACCCCTCCGGTTTTGTGAAAACAAGACCCTTCCGGATTGGGACCCTCTTGTTTTGTAAAAGTAGCTTTTCGGAGATTTCCTTCTTTCAAGCTATACCCCTCCGGATACGTTCTCCGATGCTATTATGCTTTTTAAATTAACTAGGAAGGGTATGTGATCCTTTCCTAGACCCTTCCGGATTGAAGTAAAGCCTCTTATTTGACAATTCACGCTAACGGTGAAGGGTCTTATCGCCAGCCTAACTTCCGCTCGATTAAGGTTTCGTGTGCCTTTAGCCTTCCCTTTTCGTCTAGAACAGCCTAAAGTTACTTTATTCAACCGCTATTACCTTTTGGTAGGGGTGTAAGGGTTTTCCAAAGTTTTTTTTATAAAACGTGAGGGGTCTACCCCTCCCGAATTGGTGAATTTGCTAAAACAATCTCAAAAAATGTTCACGCTTACTTTTTCGAATATTTTTTGTCACTATTAGTAAGCTCAGTTAATTTCTGATCTGTTGGTACCAAGATTAACTGGATCTGCCCAGTAGTTCCAAAGTTATTAACAGAAACGTCTTTTTTCCAAAGTCAAGAAATTTCTCTCTTATAGGTTCCGCCTAACTTTTTCCGCAATTCTGTTCTTTCCGACCTGAAAATTATTGATCCGAGCTCAGAAGGCCTATAATTTTCTAGTTCAATGCAAGAGACCCGATCTAAAACGCTTTAGTTGAAAAAATTTGCGAAAAACTATGCTACCTGGACCCCTCCGGATTGATGAATCCACTGAATCAAACACGTTAAGTTCGATTTCTCTGCAACCCGGAAGGCTTTCGGGAAGCGGGTTTTAGAATCTGTAGATTCACTAGCGGAAGTTGTCCGAACAACTATTTCTACTGTCCTAACTCAAAAATTTCAAAAAAATTTCTGAATTTTTATTGTTCCGTTTTCTCAAAAATCACGAAAATTTGGTTTTTGGTACCAAAATAGCTCCAACCACTTCCGAACTAAACTTAACCGGTTCTACTTACTATAGTAGTGCAATTACGATGTAAGACACTAATTTAGCGCTTTTTTCGTTTCAAGAAAATATCGATATCTCAAAAATCGCGATTTTGTGGGGGGATCAAAATATCGCTATTTTGACCCTAAAAACCGGTCTGCTTTCTGTGTTTTTCACTGAAAAACGATATAAGAATATTAATATAGGCTATATAAAAATAATATTAGTAAAAATATACCCCTCCGGGTTTGTTTATTATCCGAATTAAGGTGCTTAACTCGGATATTTGCAGTTCGGTGAAGGGTCACTACAGTGCAGCACTGTCGAGCACCCCACAGATTACTATCTTAATTTTTGTACCAAAAGGGATACAAAACTTGTTAACGATACCCAACAGTCGATTGTTGTTGTCGTTGAGCCCCTTCTTGTTGCTCATTGTATTGCTTGCCGGATCAGTGGTCTCCCAAGACCCTTGAGCGCAAATCAGCTGACCCTTCCGGATTGAGCGCAATTTATCATTAACGTGCTTAAATGCTCAAATAACCCTACAGTACAAGCCTCACAAACGGGCCTCAAAATTGATTGTAACAATCCTGACTGATTTAAATGCCTGTAACAACAATATATCTATCAACAACAAACGGGGGGGTCGGATCACATCTTGTCTGGGGGGATGATTTCTACTGATTTTTTACTTTTTTTTTTTTACTGTTTTTAGTGTTTTTGGTTATTTTTTAAATTTTTTGTTTTTCTTGGGTTCTATACTACTTTTTGTTTGTTTTTATATATATCTTTAAGTGTTTTTGGTCACGGACCACTCAGGAAATGACGGGACCGCGAATCCCCCGACCCTTCCTGGTTCGTGAATTTTCGGTCTTAACTAGGTTAAAAAACTATTCACGGTAATCCGGAAGGCTTCCGCGTTCCGAACTACCCTTCCGCCCCGGCGGTTTTGGCCTATTAAGGGCGTTAATGTGAGCATCCGCTTGGCGCGGAGTGCTCGTTAACGGTTCTCTCTTATAGGTTCCGCCTAACTTTTTCCGCAATTCTGTTTTTTTTCGACCTGAAAATTATTGATCCGAGCTCAGAAGGCCTATAGTCTTCTAGTTCAATGCAAAAGACCCGATCTAAAACGCTTTAGTTGAAAAAATTTGCGAAAAACTATGCTACCTGGACCCCTCCGGATTGATGAATCCACTGAATCAAACACGTTAAGTTCGATTTCTCTGTAACCCGGAAGGCTTTCGGGAAGCGGGTTTTAGAATCTCTAGATTCACTAGCAGAAGTTGTCCGAACAACTATTTCTACTGTCCTAACTCAAAAGTTTCAAAAAAATTTCTGAATTTTTATTGTTCCGTTTTCTCAAAAATCACGAAAATTCGGTTTTTGGTACCAAAATAGCTCCAACCACTTCCGAACTAAACTTAACCGGTTCTACTTACTATAGTAGTGCAATTACGATGTAAGACAATAATTTAGCGCTTTTTTCGTTTCAAGAAAATATCGATATCTCAAAAATCGCGATTTTGTGGGGGGATCAAAATATCGCTATTTTGACCCTAAAAACCGGTCTGCTTTCTGTGTTTTTCACTGAAAAACGATATAGGAATATTAATATAGGCTATATAAGTAATAATATTAGTAAAAATATACCCCTCCGGGTTTGTTTATTATCCGAATTAAGGTGCTTAACTCGGATATTTGCAGTTCGGTGAAGGGTCACTACAGTGCAGCACTGTCGAGCACCCCACAGATTACTATCTTAATTTTTGTACCAAAAGGGATACAAAACTTGTTAACGATACCCAACAGTCGATTGTTGTTGTCGTTGAGCCCCTTCTTTATGCTCATTGTACTGCTTGCCGGATCAGTGGTCTCCCAAGACCCTTCCGAATTGAGCGCAAATCAGCTGACCCTTCCGGATTGAGCGCAATTTATCATGAACGTGCTTAAATGCTCAAATAACCCTGCAGTACAAGCCTCACAAACGGGCCTCAAAATTGATCGTAACAATCCTGACTGATATAAATGCCTGTAACAACAATATATCTATCAACAACAAACTGGGGGGTCGGATCACATTTTGTCTGGGGGGATGATTTCTACTGATTTTTTACTTTTTTTTTTTACTGTTTTTGGTGTTTTCGGTTATTTTTTAAATTTTTTGTTTTTCTTGGGTTCTATACTACTTTTTGTTTGTTTTTATATATATCTTTAAGTGTTTTTAGTCACGGACCACTCAGGAAATGACGGGACCGCAAATCCCCCCACCCTTCCTGGTTCGTGAATTTTCGGTCTTAACTAGGTTAGAAAACTATTCACGGTAATCCGGAATTCTTGCGCGTTCCGAACTACCCTTCCGCCCCGGCGGTTTTGGCCTACTAAGGGCGTTAATGTGAGCATCCGCTCGGCGCTGATCATGACGTTAAAAAAGAATAACACCCAGGAGCGCCATAAAAACATCTATGTAACATTCGCCCGGAAGATACATATCGACGGAAAATAAAGCTAGGTTCTAAGACGTCTGGCCAACGTCTAAACAGAGCTCTACATGCTTTTCACCTTCTCTACCAAGCCAGTACTTTCAGTGGTCTTTGTAACATCGGGTCGACAAAACGTTACTGCTTTCGGCTTCGGTCAAAACACTCAAATTAACTAGATTACATGCAGAAAAAGTGAGCTCATGGCTAGGTCTCAGTATCCCCAGATCACGAGTTCACTCCTAAAATCAGGGCTACTACTTATTGAATTATTATTGTTTTTGCTCAGTAGATAAAATCATCATCTCCATCGAAGATGGATCAACCCTTTCCCCCAACTCCTTGCTTCTCATCCTAGCAAAATGAATTCAGATGTTAATTAAATTCAATTCAGGACATAATAGGGAAGCTAAAAATTTTCATAAAAGGCTAAGAGTTTCAGTCCCGAGACCCCTCCGGATTCTCGAATCCGGGGTAATAAGACCTTTAACTTCCTCCCGGAAGGCTGTCTTCCACCCTTCACCGTTGTTCGCAACGGCCTTGCAAATATTGTAGCGACACAATAGTTGCAATTCGGAACGGTCTCTGCTATTCCTGCTTTTTTTCTGATTCCGATTCTCTATTTTTCCGTTGTTGTTGTCGTCGCAACTATCGTTGTTGTGTTTTATTTCGGTTTTTTGCCAAAATGGTCATTTCTGACGTTTCTCAGAATTGTTTCGTCACCAATTCGAATTTTTAAAATTTAGGAATTTCCAAATCCTTCAGCCTTCCCAATTTGTCCAATCGTTCGAATAACTCTCTTTTTCCTTCAAAACCGCCAATTCGGAAGGTTCGCTGCTAAAAACTCGAAATTGCTGCGTCTGCATTTTGGTGCATTCTGGTCGAATGTCACAACATTTGAATAATTTTTCTTGTTAAACAGATTTAGTTCATGATGAATATTTTTTCAAACAATACCTTCTGATGTTCAGAGTGCCGCCGGCCCTACGGCCCTAGTACTTAGGATCTTTTAAATAAGCTCTGTAAGGACTCGATCACGTGTATGTGCCAGTCGGTCATATTTGGAAGTTTGACCTTGAGAAGAGCAGAAAACACTTGATTTTGGAGTGAAATTTAATTTTTCAAAATTTCGAATGGAACATGTCATGCACAATTTTCTCGCGATAACTGAAAATCAGAAAAAGAAAAGAGAACAATTTTAGAACAATTGCGGGAAAGTTGTCAGATAAAAACGAGTGGGAAATTGCTATTCGCAATTTCCATCATAGTGAACAAGAGTAGAGCTGTCCTATCTGAAATAGAAGACAGAGTATTCCCGAGAGAGTAATTATTCGAACTGAACCAGAGTGAACCTTCGACGGAAAGGTGGACAGCTTGAGTGTCCCAATGGTCCACATAAAACTTCGTTCTTGAGTTCAAACTTACCCTTACCATTCAAACTGATAAACATTGAACTTATCTAGTTACTTTAGTTAATTCTAGAGTTGCTCACCCATTTAATTACTTCCTGTGCTTGAGCGCATCAACATGTGAGTCCTTAATTTAAATTTCTAGAGTGTGTTTTATGATTGTTATGTTGAGGTAAGGCGAGTTTTAGGTTGATCCATCTGAAATGGATCAAAGTTCCACTGTCTAATAAAAAAGCAACTTAACGGATTGTTCCGACCCGGTTTTTAACGGCGTTCATGTATTTTGGGTATCTAGAGACCTAAGTATGGGGACGTTTCTAATTCTAGAGTGGGGGGATATTTTAGTAGTAGCCTTTAAGCTGTAACGGGTCGTAGTCTCATGTCACAAGCGAACCGAATTGGCTCCGACTGATTTGAGGCGGAAAAACACAAGAGATAGTGTCCCTGACTCCTGAGCCAATAGTTATAGGGCCTATTTTTCTTAAGCCTCATGTGTGACTGTAGTAGACGAATGTTACATAGTGTTTTTTGTGGCGCTCCTGGGTGTTTACGACATCAAGACTACGGAGTCGAACCCACTTGAGACAGCTTCGGGCTGAATGCCCATTCTAGAGTACCGGCGGTACGGTTCGACAGGAACGTGCAAACCTTCCGGTTGTACCGTGATAGCTTTTTAAGAAAACTCGAGAAAATTTCCTGGTACGCTCTCCGAACGAGGCTTAGCTAACCGAGTAAAGGGGGGCAACTAGGGGGACAAAAACACGAGCAAAAAGACAAAAAGCAAAACAAAAACCATAAAACGAAAAAAGACAGTGACTTTGACACCAGATTAGTTGGATCAAACCTTTATATTAATTAAATAGTATACCCATACTGTTTTACAAGTTCGATCGTTTCGATCAACCTAGCAATTTAAACCAGTAAACTGAATAAAGTGCCCGAAGTGGGGCGTTGTCAAGGGTTTTCAGATAGCTTGGAACTTAGCTGGACCAATAGGAGACTTGACTGGAAGAGGTGACCAGCCGAGTGGGAAAGTGGTTCAGGGACACTTGAGCTGAACCAATAGGAGACTTGACTGGAAGAGGTGACCAGCCGAGTGGGAAAGTGGTTCAGGGACACTTGGCTGAACCAATAGGAGACTGGACTGGAACAGGTGACCAGTCGAGTGGGAAAGCAGCCAAGAAGGATTTGGCAATTCTCGAGTTCTCAAGTTGGGCAGAACGGGTATCGTTAGAATCCACATTACATTATAGGAGATAAGTGTAAAATTGGATAAGCGAAATCCCCCAGTTTTGAGGAACGTTTTTACTTGAGCAGGCCTGGAAACAGGTCTACGGTTTTCTCTTGAGAGGTTTAGCACCCGGCGCTTAAAGTAATTTTTAGGCTTAAGAAGGGGGGCTAGAAAGGGGGGAGGTTAGAAGGGGGACTGGTTAGGCTAGAGGTTGGCGGTTGTAAATTGCAAAAAGGGGGAAATTAGAGTAACTAATTAGTCGACATCGTTGACTTAGTTACATTAGAAATTAACACGCGTTGGTAATATTAGGTGGAGATCCAAAATCCAACTCGAGTTAAGGCTGGTACGCTGGTTGGTTTGGTAGGGGGGACCGGATATAGACAGCTTTTGTGATACCCCATAAGATCACTAGTGGGGGGAGGAAAACGCGTGGCAATTAGGTACCAGACATTTTTTTTTAGACGAAAGGTAGACATTGGTCACCTTTAAATTTTAGGTGGGCTCATTTTTCTGTTTTTATTATTTTTTTTACTTAAAATTTTTGTTGCATTTTATTGAGGATTTGTGTTTGGTTTTATACGAACAGGTGATCACAAGATACCTGCGCACCTACATTGAAATAGAAACAACCAAAAAGAAGAGGGGGGTCAGCATTTGGCTTTTAAGAGAGGGTTTTTGGGAAAATTTTACTAGAGCTTGAGTGGTGGTACAAGGTACGGTGGTTCAAGAAGACCCTACAACGAGGAAGACACTCCGTGACGAGTATTGGGACAAGACCGAAGAAGTCTTGGGACAGAGCAGTCTTGGGATAGTGGTCTTGGGACAGGGTCTTGGGACAGTGGTCTTGGGACAGGGTCTTGGGACAGTGGTCTTGGGACAGGGTCTTGGGACAGTGGTCTTGGGACAGTGGTCTTGGGACAGGGTCTTGGGACAGGGTCTTGGGACAGTGGTCTTGGGACAGGGTCTTGGGACAGTGGTCTTGGGACAGTGGTCTTGGGACAGGGTCTTGGGACAGGGTCTTGGGACAGGGTCTTGGGACAGTGGTCTTGGGACAGGGTCTTGGGACAGGGGTCTTGGGACAGTGGTCTTGGGACAGGGTCTTGGGACAGTGGTCTTGGGACAGTCTTGGGACAGTGGTCTTGGGACACTAGTCTTGGGACACTAGTCTTGGGACACCAGCCTTGGGACACTGGTCTTGGGACACTACCCTTGGGACACTAGTCTTGGGACACTAGTCTTGGGACACCAGCCTTGGGACACTGGTCTTGGGACACTACCCTTGGGACACTAGTCTTGGGACAGTAGTCTTGGGACACTAGCCTTGGGACACTAGTCTTGGGACAGTAGTCTTGGGACACTGGTCTTGGGACACTACCCTTGGGACAGTAGTCTTGGGACACTAGCCTTGGGACACTAGCCTTGGGACAGTAGTCTTGGGACACTAGCCTTGGGACACTGGTCTTGGGACAGTAGTCTTGGGACACTAGTCTTGGGACAGTAGTCTTGGAACAGTGGTCTTGGTACAAGGGTCTTAGGACACTAACGGAGAGTACTGTGATAGTGACGAATAGTCTTGGGACGGTATAGAAATTGAAGTCAAATTACAACAAGTGCGTTTTAAGACAGAATAAGACAAATCGAAATAGGTAGGGTTAAGACCAAATTAAGGAAAATTTTTCGGAGGTTTTAGAAAGAGAATTGGATAAGGTTTTTAACACGTTGTACAGAATTTGTTACCACAAAAAATATTTTTTTTACCCTTAGAATAGAATCGTGTATATAATAAAATTGTAAATAGAAGCAGTTGTAAATAGAAATAATGAGGCGGAGTAGGGTACCGGTGCTCGAAAAAAGGTCAAGTGGATCAAACACGAAATATAATTCATCGCTGCGCGGAACGACATCAACGGGCCCAAAGATAACGAAGACGAACTTGTCAGTTAACATGGTCAGCACAAGGAGTACAGCGGAGAACAGAGCGAAAGAGGGCACGGAAGGGGAGCGAGTAGAACCCACCATCGAGATTGATCTAGAGACACCCGATCAAAGTGTGGATGAAACAAGGAAGATGGCGACAGAGTCAACTCCAATGCCCAATGCAGAGGAACCGAACCAGAAACCCATAGAGTTCTCACCGATAGATGACGCGGAAGATGCAATAGGCAACACCGAAGAAACGGTGAAAGAAGACTCTCAAGTAAAGAGGACATCTTTTACGGAAAAATTGGGAATAATGTTCGGAATAAAAACAAAAGAAAACGTGACTGAAGAACCAAAAGCAGAAAGAGCACGAACGTTTGGGACAGTGAGCACGAAGACCTCAGAAGCCAATCCAAGAGAGGAACAAGCTAAAGCAGAGGCTACGGCCGAAGAGAGACCGACAGCTGACCATGAAGAGACTACCATTGAGCTGGGTGACTTGTTGGCGAAATTAAATCAGATTGACAAAAGACTTAAGCACAGTGAAGAAGACAGAGAGGTGATAAAAAAGGAGATAAGATACAACAAGCACGAGTATCTAGACAGTTATTTTAACCTAGCTAAGGCAACAGATGAGAGACTCAAGGAAATGTCAGATAAGGTAGAAGCCACCAATGAAGAACGAGAAAAGAACATCAAAACAGACATGCAACAGTTGAAGAACCGATATGATGATGTCAACAGCCAATTAGGGAGCCTGGAAAGGAGAATGGACACAATCAGCAGGAGTCAAGCCGAGAGTTCGTGTGAAATACAGGCAAAGTTGGATGCAATCTTGAGAGGTTCTACTCCACAAGAAAGACCGGCAGCGGATCGTACGCAAGGCACCAGAGTTGACTTTGCAGAACCACAAAGGAACAAACGACAATCGACACCGTTGCCCTTAACCAGGGGTGCGATAAGCATAGCACCAACAGCTGCGAAAACAATAATGAAGAATGGAACGTCGAATACAACGACTGCTCCGGGAGATTCAACAGCTAACAGCAACACAGGACCGGATGCTATGACATGGGCCAGCACTTGGGAGATGATGAACAGGACTCTAGAGGCCTTCGCCACGAGGAACACTGACTCGAGCGACAGGAGAGAGGGAAAATCAAGAAAGACATTCAAGAAGCCAAAAGAATTCAAGGACGACTCCGATGGATGCATTGACACTTGGGTGGAAGTGATGAGATTACATCTAGAACAAGACAACTTGAGTGACGAAAGACAAGCATGTACAGCCATACTGAGCAACTTGGAAGGAACGGCATTAAAATGCGTGGTCGCAAAGAAGGAGGAAGAACGCGACACCGCGGACAAGATCTTCGAGATATTGCTGAATCGATTCGGGTCAGGCATGAAGGGTCACCAAGCGATGATGCGATTTGAAAAGAGAAGGCAGAGGGACGACGAGTCAATAGATCGGTTCCTAGATGACCTCGAGAGCTTGAGAAGGAGGAGTGACCCAGAGGAGTCGACAAATAGACGGAACTTTAGCATTGCCTCGAAGTTCATCGATGGGGTGAAAAGTGATGACTTAAGGACAATGTTAGCGACATACTACACATTGTCGAAGGACAGCGCACCCACCCCAGAAGAAATGAGACAGAAATCAAGAGAATACATGCTGATGAAACCTAAGAAGTACTCATATTCCGAAAACAGGAACACGCAAGGGGGAAGCCAACCCCAGAGGTCATCATGGTACAAACCTAGAGATGATATGGACAAGCGCAGATCATGCGCGAACTGCGGGTCAGCGGATCATCATGTGGCTGACTGCACAACGTACAAACAAGGCATGAAGAGCCTAGGTTATGCACCGGATGAAGAGGATATGAGCCAGATGGAGGAACACGAGTACTATAATGGCTTAATCATCAAGATAGGCGCCAGATGCTTCTTCTGTAACCAGGAGGGGCACTTCAGAATGGATTGTCCCTTGTTCTGGGAAGCGGTCAAGGACCAGAATCACCCCAAACATAAGTTGGCATTAGCGGCGGTGCAGAATCAGCGGAACAGGCAAAACGAGTTTGAATCTAGGAACTTGGGGGCACCAAACACCGAATTGCCGACGAAGACAGTGAAAGCTGTGACACATGTTAGCGGTGCGTTAGAGTCCGCGGCCGGAAGCTCTCTAGAGATAAATTATGAGAAAGCGGCGACGGAAGCAATTGCCAAAGTGAAACAAGATCTGGCTGCGAAAGAAATAGAGCAACGACTAAAGTTGGAGATCGAAAGACAGAATTTTAACGGAGCATTAACCGGATCGAACTCAATACCAGAGGCTAGAACGGGCTCAATGAAGACCGGGAATTGTAACACCGTGAAAATGGTGACAGGTAAACCTTTTGGAATATCGAAAATCGGAGCAAGAATAATGTCGATAATCACAGTGGGCGGACACGAGGTAACCAGAAACTTGAGCGAGCCGAGCGACCAGACGATAATGCACATTGACGTGTATGCAGACTACTTGAGTGGAATAAGTCCACAAACGACTTCTAGAGCGCTCAGGGCACTACTCACGAGAGGGGGCAGCAAATCGGTACGTGTTGATAATAGGTACACTGAAGCTTATGGTCCACACGAGGTCATGCTAAATATAGATGGAATCAACATCTATACCAAGACGATGATAACATGCGACGAAGACCTAATTGGACAAATCTATGTAGGGAAAGAAGAGTTGAAAGTAAGATCGATCGGACACTGTGCCATGCTTGAAGAAGATGCAATGCACATCGGGACGGAAGCAGACGTGACAGGGCACGTGCTAGACATAAATGGCAAAAAGACTCAGTTGCGTGGATTACTTGACACGGGAGCAGTCTTGAACGTCATACCAATCGAAACATGGGAAAAGATGGGCTTTGACAAAGGTGACTTGATAGACTCGAGAATACGGCTGTCAGCTGCAAACAAAGGGGCCCTACGGGTGCTGGGCAGGACGCCGATAATAGCCCTCAATTTGGGGGAACGTAACCTGTGGATGAGCTTCATCGTGGTAGAAAACCTAGATGAATCTGACCAATTCATTTTGGGCAGAGACTTCATCAGGAATTTCGACGTAACGATTGATCTAAATAATGCAATGTTCAGGATACGGAACCCGGATAGGAGGTACGCAATCAAACCGGTAAATTTAATAATGGCGAATGAAAACAAAGCACCGGTATTCTTGAGTAGGAGAGTGAGGTTAAAAGCTAATGAAGCGGCAATCGTAAGCTTGAGGATGAAAAATTATAATGAACTAAGTGACAACAAGCAAGTGTGTATAGTTCCGAATCCCAATAGTCAAAGCGCTGCTGTTTTAGGAAGATCATTTTCGATAACGAAGAGCGGCCTCTGCGTCAGTGTCTTGTTGAATACCCTTGATATACCGATCACGATACAGAGAGGGAGGAAGCTGGGATATGCTTTACCAGTTAAAACTCGATACGAAACAATTGAAAACTCAAAACAAAATGAAGTTGTTGATTGTCCTAATCACAGGGACAAAATTTGTATCTTGAGACGATTGCAGAGAATAAAAGATTCTTCAAGTCTTATCAAATCACTTAATTCAGAAACGGACGATGGGCTTTCGAGCTGTTCGAACTTTCCAGAGCGACCCACACTAGATGAAATGCAAACTGATAAACCGGTTCTGCCGGAGATTGAACATTTAAGGGGCAAACTGAAAGATGAACAGCTCGAAGATATCAAGGACGTACTAGAGCGGAACGAGGAGGTTTTTTCAAGGCATAAGGCGGATATCGGGTGTTGTAATTTTGTTGAACATGAAATAGAACTTGAGGAAAACGCGGTGCCACACAGGGAGGGGGCGAGGCGCATGACCCCACACAAATCGGACGCGTGTAGAAAAGAAATCGAAACGTTACTAGAGTATGACATGATAGAACCATCCAAGTCACCGTGGGCGTGTGGAGTAGTGATGGCCAAAAAGAAAGGCGACCAGTTAAGGTTTTGTTGCGACTTTCGATACCTGAACTCCGTCACGGTAAAGGATGCCTATCCCATACCTAGAATTGATGAGAGCCTCTCGAAGTTAGGTGATGCGAAATTTTTTACGACTCTTGATTTAGGCTTGGCCTTTTGGCAGGTACCATTAAGGAAGCAAGACAGGGACAAGACAGGGTTCGCCTGTGAGTTGGGTCTGTTTCAATGGAAACGGATGCCGTTTGGACTCTGCAATGCAACAGCCACGTTTCAGCGGCTGATGGCACACGCGTTGATAGGCGTGACGAAGAAGTACGGCAACCTGGTAATGTGCTACGTGGACGACGTGGTAATAGCAACGCCAACACTAGAAGACCACATCGAGAGGCTTGACGAGGTGTTCGCGTGCATGAAAAGATCGGGGCTGAAGTGTAAACCATCAAAGTGCGAGATACTCAAGGACTCGATCAAATACTTGGGCAGGATGGTAGATAAACACGGTATCAGACCTGACCCAGACGCCGTGGAAGCAGTCCTAACCTGGAAATCACCGAAGACGGAACACCAGCTGATGAGCTTCCTGGGTTTCGCCAACTATTATAGAGAATTCATCAAGGGCTATGCGGACAAGGTATACCCGATGCAACAACTAATGAGACATAAGGGCAAGAAGTTCACGTGGAACAACGCGGCAGAAGAGTCATTCCAGAGAATAAAGAAAGAGCTATGTGAGGCACCAGTACTGGGTATGCCGACAGAGAAGGGGATGTACGTGCTAGACACGGACGCGTCAGTAGTCGCTATTTCTGGGATTCTCCATCAAGAACAAGAATGGAATGGGAAGACAGTCTTGAGACCAATAGCATACGGGAGCAAGGTCCTAAGTGACACAGAAATGAAGTACGGAGCACCAAAAGCAGAGATGTTCGCGGTGGTCACCTTTGTCGAAAAATACAGAGCATACCTAGGCAGTGAGCCCTTCAAGCTGCGAGTCGACAACCGAGCACTAAGCTGGCTGAAAACGTACTCAATGGACCAGAGCTATATTGGGAGGTGGATAGTTCGCTTGGATGGATACAACATGATAATTGAGCACAGAACACGAGATAAACATCAAAATGCTGACAGCTTGAGTAAGAAGACGGAGTTCTACGAGAGGCAAGAACAAAGAGAGGCGGACAGACCTGAGATCAAAGACGGCTTCTCCTTCATGGACAAAGAAACGTACGACAGTCTTCCACTCACGAGATGGCTGGACAAATCAGGCAAACCGATTGAAGATCATCCCGAATTGCCGAAAGAGCCTCTTGAAAAGACCATCTTGAAGAAAAGCAGAGGGATTCCGATAGGAATAATGCTCAAGTCCAAGATCGTGAGGGAAACACTTAAGGCAAAAGGTTATGATCTCATCCTGGTAGAGGAGGGAACGGTCCGAATAGATGAAGACTTAATGAGGTTGCTTGAGAAACTATCAGATGACAAGCCCGTGATCCAAGGGAAAGGTCAGGAGGCACCGGAACTAACCATACTTCGGAGAGAAGAAACAGTGAACAATACTGACGTCTCAAAAGGAAGCATCACTGATAGCAAGGAAGTTGTGCGATCACTAGTTGAAAAAATCCCCGAAAAAATTCTGGAGCAGACAAAAGTCAGGGATAAGAAAGTAACATTCAGAGAAGAAGTTGAACACCTGGGACTAGATAAAGAGTCCGGGGAGTGGTCCAGATTCATGGAAGAAGACGAAACCGGAGAAGGGAAATTGTCCGGGGAGCGTGAAGAATGGGATGAAGACTCGGATGAGAGCAGCGAAGACCAAGACAGTCTATGCATGATACTGGCGGAAGAGAAGATAAGACAGCACGACAGGGAATTACAGACGGATCCATCTTCAGGGACGTACAATCTGGAAATACAAGAGGTACGAGGTGGTGAAGAGCTCGAGAAAATAGCAGTTTCAAGAAAACCACTAAGGGAACTATCGTGCAACTCAAACGTCAGAACGAATCTGGTACCAGAAGACGACATGAAAATCGTGAAAAGGATGATATGTGTGAAGCTGAGCGATGACATCCACAACCCTGGTGAAATGAATGGACAGATCATGGCGCTAAAGGAGCACGTTAAGGCGAGATACAGGCTGTCTGACCTAATAAGGGCCCAGAGGAATGACAAAATGACAAGTAACCTCTCCAAATGGATCCATTCGGGAGTCAAGGAGAAGGGGGAACTTGAGGAAGACAGCTACAAGATCTTGAGCCAGTTCTACAAAGAAAAGAGAGATTTACTTTATCACACAGCTGAAGGGGTGGTAGCGTGCAAGAGAAGAGATGAGGAAAAAATATTACACAAACACAACCTCATCATACTACCACAATTGTACCAAACGGAGGTGCTTTTCAGATCACACGACCAGATGGGCCACCAGGGGATAGATAAAGTACAACAAAGGATACTTCACAGGTTTGATTGGCCGGGAATGAGAAAAGCTTGCGAGAGATGGGTGAATGCCTGCCTAGCATGCCTTCAAGTAAAAGACCCAAGGAAGATGAAGTTTCCCCTCAAGTCTGTCGAGAGTTCGGAATTCAATGAAGTGGTGCAGATAGACCATCAGAAAATCTGCATGACGGAGTCGGGTTATAACCAAATACTAGTTATAATAGATCACTTCACCAAGTTGGCGGAAGCGGTTCCGTGCCAGACAGCCTCGGCAGAGGAGACATGTGATCACCTGATAACGCATTGGATATCGCGGTATGGTTGTCCAATGACTTTCCAGTCGGACAACGGCAAGGCTTTTGTGGGGGACTTGACAAAAGAATTGATGAAGAGATCACACATTGCTCAAGCGCACTCGACGACCTATCATCCACAGACCAATGGGTTGGTAGAGAGACAGAACAGGACACTGGTCAACATGCTCAGGGTGTACTGCTCGAGATACATGACGGACTGGGACAAATACCTGCCACAAGTAGTAGGAGCCTATAATAGTACTCAGCACTCAACGACGGGTATCAGTCCTTTCATGATGTTGACAGGCAGGGAAAGGGCAATGCCTCTAACATTCTTCTACCCGGAGTACGAGGGGAAGAGGACGTCACCTCAAGCATACGTGAAGGAAGCGATCAAAAGACAACAAGAGCTAAACGAGCTATGTCGGAGAAACACGGCGCAAGCGCAAATGAGGCAACGCAAGAAATATGACGAAAAGATACTAAGAGCAAAGCCATACGAAGTGGGCCAATACGTGTGGGTTTTCCAAAATGTCATACCGCCCAAGGGAACAAAGAAACTACTCAAGAAATGGAGAGGACCGTTCATGATTACGGAAGTACATCAACAAGGAAGGTTCTATCGCTTGAGTACAGGGCGAGCAGCACATTACGAAAATCTGAAGCCTCACATTCCGTCTCCGGAGGACTGGTGCCTGCCAAAAGACATGGAAGGTCTTGAGTACCTGGTGGTGGAACCAGCGTGCGAAGTGAATGAGAAAGGCACTAGAGAGAAAAATGATGGTAATGAGAACTTGAGTTTGGACGACAACGAAAAGATAGAAGTGGAGTCGGATGCAGGTTCATTTGTAGAAGAAGACTGGAACGACCCAGAGCAAAACGAGGTACCGAAGTGGATGGAGCCGGATCGACCAACACCACCGGAAACCAGGACTGGCAATCGTAAACGAACAGGTATGAGGTACAATAGGTACGGGGATGACTTCTTGATCGATAAGATACAGCCAGACAAGTTGGGCGATGAACTACTAAGCGCAGGCGAACTGGAAGCCGAAGAGGAATGGCAGGTCATTGACGATGGTGGACATTATCCGCAGGATGATTACTCGACGCCAGAATTGGAGACGGATCTCGAGCAGAGTGAAATAGAAAGGAGGGAGAACACGAACTTGAGGATTCTAGAGTGGATGCGTGATGTCAAAGACGAGAGCCGCGAAGGACAAAGCATTCAGCAAATCGATGTATCAGCAGCAAATTACATGAAGACAGAGGACCCTCTTTTCGGATGGACAGCAACAGACAGGCCACTGGACATCCCCAAGGACAATTCAGACCCGACTACATCGACGGGGACGTCGATAAATATTTTTGTCCGGGGAGTGGGGGTAGGACTTACCCACACCGAAAATTTGATGATAAAGAAGCTCAAGGAAGTGAGGGAAACAAGCGGATTGGAACTGGAGGAAGAAGAACCAGAGCCTACCATAGGAAGGAATTTCAAAACGAAATTCGAAATACCCAATGAATACTCAGAGAACATCATGATAACGGATAGCGACTTCATCCTGTCAAACAGGACCAGCGCGATCTGCATCACGGCGGACATGAGTTTCAAATCAAGATTGGAGGCTGACTTCAAAAGAGAGTACCAGAACGTAGAGTTTCTGTTCAGACAGAGGCCAGGACTGGGAGGCATAGCAGCGCTTCCACCGTCAGTGGCACAAGTCCCGGGCAAATACCTCTGCTTCCTAGTAACGAGAGTCAACGACAGAAACACAATTGATCCCGAACACGTGATATTGGCACTGACAAGACTACGTGACTTCATGATTGAAAGAGGAATAGTGGAGGTCTCGATGCCGGTGTACGACCCAAACAGGGGCAAACTGAGCTCGAGGGAATTGTATGCTATCCTACATGTGGTCTTTGCGGAAACCGAGATAATGGTGCATCTTCACAAGAAGTACTACTTGAGCATCGCCTGAGTCGGGTACATGGAGGTATCGAGTCGGGTGTGAGGGAGGAGTCTTGAGTTAGGTACTGGGGTGCGGCGCAGGTAAAAGGATCTTAAGATGTGATTGGCATGACAATTGAATTTTAAAAGAAAGAATTGATGGTGCTAAAACATAAAATGAATCTGCATGTTCTTAAAGGAAAATCCAATCGAATTGCTTTAAGTGATATGAGAATGATAAGATTTTAACCATATGGGTAGAAGGGGGGTCTCTAGGTTAGGAACGTGACATGCTAAGTTTTAATAAGCTTTCTGTTTTCAGATCGAGTTTGAAAAACAAAGTTGAAAATCCAACTACACTCAAGCGAGAAACAAAAAGAGAGAATCTTGATTAGACACGCGATAATCCGGATCTACAGCAAGTGCTTGCAAGAGAAAATTCCTAGAGAATTCTTGAATTAGGTAATTCTTGAGTTGGTAAGGTAATTCTTGAGTTGGTAAGGTAATTCTTGAGCTGGTTAACATCTATCTCCACACATCCCGAAGTTATAAAGAATGGCAGACCGATTCTGGAACTCCGTGCCCGCGGCTCTGCAGAAGCCCACTCTTGACGAGCTGTACAGACGCTTGAGGGACCTGGACCACACCCAGATAGACGAAAGAATGGCGGTGATGCTGAATGCGATCCTCCAGTTGGAGGACCAGGGTGAGTGCAGGGAGTCTGCGACGGAGGCCGTCTTGATAGTCGGCTACACCACCGAGGGCATATCAAATAGGGCACAGACCAGATGGTTGTCTTGGAATGCGGATGGAGGAGTAAGGGGCTTTGACTTGGCAAGAAATCCTGGCCTGAGTAACAACACCGAACACGGCGCAGGAGAGTTCCCGCTACCGATGAGGCCAACAGCAAGATCCACGGGACAGAGCTCGAGTAAGGTGCCGTCGATGTCGCGAGCGCAGCAGACGACCGAGGCATATCCGGAGCAGGGGGTCCTAAAGAAAGAGCTTGAGAAGGCGCTGAAGGAAAAGAATAAAGCGAACCTCGATCGGGATCAGGCGAAGCTGGATAGGGAGAAGCTTCAGCTGGAGAGGGACCAGTCAGTCGACGAGCGAGATCAGACGTTGAAATTACTTGAGATGCTGAGGGCTGAACATCAGCAGGAGCTAAGGGTGCGGGAGAACGTCGCGAATCGTGATCAACTAAAGTCGGAGTTGGAAAGGATAGAACAGCGACAACGCGAGCTTGACGCACAAAAGGGAGCCAGGTCTAACGAACGAGTGGTGACAAGCTCGAGGCCGGAGTCGCGCATGGAGGTGGATGAAGCTCCCAGGGCTAGAGGACGGTTCAACCTTGACCGCGAGGCCAGGGAACACATGAGTGAAGGCTTGGAGGTCTGGATACCGAATGACGTGACGCCTTCCTTGCGCAACCTAGAGACCCAACCTGTACGCCCTCTGATGGATGTGGTGTTACCCGGATATACCCCAACCTCGACCTCGAGTGGCAGCCAGGTGAGTGGCGCCTCATCGCGCCTGAAGGAGCTGGGCGAGAAATTGCAGCAGCAGAGTCGTGAAAGATCGACAAGGCCAGAGCTTCCCCCAACTTGGAGGGAACAGCCGGTCAGAAACGTCGTGATCGCGAGCTACAAGAAGAATACAGAAGGGAACTACCACAGGCACAATCGGCTGGACTGGAGTGCGGAACAGGGAGCCAGGAGGGACTGCTTCCATGACGCAGCCTGGGTGGAGTATCTAGCGCCACCTCGTGTGCCAGAGGGTGCAGTTCACCTAATTATAGGGGATAGCCTGGTGCGGGTGTTGACCCAGATACGGTCACACTGGCAAACAGGAGTCTTGAGTTTCGCTGGAGCTGCCACGCCACAGATGTTGGCAACCCTGGACATGATAGGGATGACCAAAGTTTACACAGTGACCCTGATGGTTGGGACCAACGACGTGTCAAGGGGAGAAGCGAGGAAAATAACGAGGCTGTGCGACAAGATGAGCTGCCTTCTTGAGGAACTAAGGATCCAGATGGACCCCATCATGCTGACGGTATGCACGGTCCCCTACAACATGATGTTTGATCAGCACGCCTTAGAGATGAACCAGAAGGTGCGGAGCCTGAACAAGGCGATCCGAGACATACACCGAAAGAGTGTGCTTCCTCTCAGACTGCTGGACATAGCTGAACGCATGGAGAACAAGGGATTCCCTGAAGACACCTCGAAAGATGGAATCCATTTCGATAGGCCAAGGGGAGCGGAGTGGCTGAACGACGTCTTCCAGGAACATATAAACACGCTAGAAGCGGACCTGCTGGAGACAGCCCAATTCACTTTAGGACCACCTCCCAACCCACCATTCCTTGCCTCGAGGGCCTTGGCTGGTCGCTTGGGAGCGAGAGTTGATACTAGAGACAGTTCAAGGAGCAATCAGACCCGATTGCAGAGTGCCACACCAATGGAGTCGGAGGAGGTAGAGTCATCAACACCTCCGGGCTCGGCGATGTCCTCCGTGGTGGTGGCAGATGGCAGGAGAGAAAAGAAGTCTATGGAGACTACCCGCTTGAGATATCCTGAGAAGGTGAAGGAACTAGATCTAGAGACTTTGGAATGCAGACGAGAGTTGGCGGAAACCCTGGGGATCGAACGAGTGTCGCATGAGGACTTGAATAGACATCATTGCGTAGACTGGTTGAAAGCACACGAGGCGCATTTCTCGAGAGCGAAGTTAATGGAGACTACAGACCTGACTGGAATTCCCACAAAAGCGATCATGGGACCCATTAACTATAGGCCTCTCAAGCTGCTAGGGAGTCCCGGACTTATAGTAGAACCTCCCAAGCACCGAACTGGCATCGCCAGGATCAAGTTGGCAACCCCGGCGCAATTAAAAGTGGTAGACAAGCTACTCAATCCGGGGGGAATGGAGTTGCCTGACGCTGCTTACGAAGGTCCCAAGTTGGCAGAGGATCCCAGGTACGGGAAGCCCTGTGGCGGCACCCAATTGGCCAAGACTCTGGCAGTTTATGATAGAGCAGATCCAGCTGCTGCAAGAGTAGTCATTGTGGCGGGATCGGACTTCGAAGGAACGTCTCCCAAGTTGTTCTGGCCGGAGACTCTGGTATACTCTTTGCCAGGAGCCGAATTGAACCAGATGTTGACCCTAGTGGTGGCAATAAAGTCGGAGATGCCCTGTGAACCTGAGCTGCTATTGTTTGCAGGAATGAATGACCACCTGCATGCGATGGGACTTCTTGAGCAACTGAAGGGCAAGGAGGTTCCGACATCAAGGAAGATATGGGAGGCCATTCAGGCGTTATTTGCGGCGATGAATGAGGTACAAGAGAACGTAGCCTCAAGATTTGGGTCCAAGACAAAGGTGGTGTTTACCACATCCCCAGGATACGCAAGCATGCCACCCGCCCTACAATTCGTGTACGCGGTCTTGATCTTGATAGCAGAAGGGAGTGAATGGCGGATTCTGATGGCAGCCCCCAATCGAGAGCTGGAGCCAGTGAACTTGAGACTTTACAAATCAGAATTACCAGCGGCATGGGCTGACATATCTCATGCGCTGAGGGGCTTTTACGGACTAGCCGACGTCTTGATTGTGTTGGATG
Organism: Symsagittifera roscoffensis; assembly: GCF_963678635.1. Classification (NCBI taxonomy): domain Eukaryota; kingdom Metazoa; phylum Xenacoelomorpha; order Acoela; family Convolutidae; genus Symsagittifera; species Symsagittifera roscoffensis. Next base: position 17,431,967 of record NC_087065.1, on the reverse strand, counting down.
AGGTACTCTTGCTAGAGATATCGAACTTTGCTAGACAACTCAAGTTCAGCCCAGTCATCGGGGACGATCACACGGCGATAAACCAGTTGACGGCCAGCCTGTGGTTCCGGTTTATGGAGGTGAAAGTCGCAAATTCCACCAGCAAGTCTAGAGGTCCCAGCAACGAGAGGAGAAATGTGGTCGAGACGGAGAAACAGTTAGAATCGATGAAATATCGCTTGACTCAAGAGAATGGCTGGTGGCCATTCCTGACACCAAGGCTGGAGAACGTCACGAATAAAACGAGGGAAGAAGCACCACTCCTCGTGAAACAAATCTGGAGTTTCCTAGAGAAGCAACTGGAGCTGGCCGAGGTAAGAGACATGACGGTGGCTAGATTTGTCTCGGCCGCCAATGAAGTGACAATCGCAGGGTTCTGGAGAGAGCACGCCAAAGGCGAATTGAAGACTCGGAGGGATTACGAGATTCTCAAGTTCTTGAGTCCTTGCTGGGAGAAGGAATTCTTGGCAGGAGTATTCGGTACCACGGCGACTATCTTTGGAGCCTTCGTGCAGGAGATACTGGGCATGCCCATCAGCCTGCTCTTGGCCCTGTATTTGGTCTACCCCAGGTACTTGTTCAACATGGGCCCAGCATACATGTTTAGTCGAGGAGTGGAGACACTTCGAGTTGATGGGTATCTGGCGCTAGTACTCTTGACCCATGGGGAATTGGTGTCGTTTCATCGGTTAATGGAATATGGAGAACCTCTGTCTATGGGGAGAGTCCACACGAGTATTGAAACCAGCTCCTACAAGTGTGCCGCAGGGTTGAAGACACTGCTGGTGCAATACCTCATGATGCAGAATCGATACATGACGGGTGAAGATGAGAACCCAACCTCGAGAGAAGAATGGGAGAAGGCGAACAGAGGGATGCCTCTGTTGACGGACCTGTGCCTGGCAATGAGGTCGGACCCAATGGGGATAATCCGAGGTCTGGAGGAGGTGATGACCTGCATCTATGGTCCAGCAGTGACGTACGCGTTTCCAGATCCCCTGGTGATAACGTATCGTCACTCGGTGACGCACTTGAGTCTCATCAGCGTACTGGATGGTACAGCGCTGAATTGGTGTCAGCAGGAGGTGCTCAGGGCGCGAATGAGCAACACGGTACTCTTTGGAAAGGTGAAAGATGCCGAGCTGATAGTGTGCAACTTCAGGGGTCAAATGCAATGTAGAATGGGAGGCAAGCGAGAGGGTCCCATTGAAATGTATCCCAAATTCTGGAACTTGAACCCATTGACGGCGGACGGACGAGAAATCTTGAGAATTCCTGCCTGGAAGGAGTGCTTCGCACTGGTGAAGAGGGAGCTGGAGACCATAATGGAGAAAGAAATCCTCCCGGCCACCATGCCTGAGTTCCCAATAGTCAGGAGGATGACCTTAGGAATGAATAGTCCCTTGGTAGTTCCCTCCATAATGGCGAGGATGACGGCGGAGGAAATGCAGAAGGATTTCACTGATGGCTGGGACCCCCTGTTCATTGGCTACACGGCGGCGGTCTACTTCCATACCAGCGAGATGAAGGTAAACTCGTGGACGACGCAAGCGAAAAAGAGTAGAGGTTCGCAGCCCCCAGGGTATGAGGTGAGGAAGGTCTTGAGAACTCTTGAGAAGGAGGGACTTGAGAACATGTTGCCCATATGGGATGATGGCAGGATGATCGTGATGGAGGGGCACGTCGCACTGGTGGACGACATGAAATTTGCCACGAGAAAATATAAGGCGCCCTATGGCTTGGAACAGGTGGAAATAAGACAGGAAGGAACAGAACTAGATGCAGCAGGTCAACTGCACGTAGCACTGACGGAATACAAAAAGCTGGATCCTGCGACACCATCACCACTGTCCGTGGACACACCTGGAGACAAGAGGAGCGGACCCGTCGAGGACCGATTTAAGAAAATTCTCGAGAGAAGGAGACATGAGTCAGAAGAAGAGAGTATGGATGAAACTCTCAGTGAAGCTGGTGAAGACATGGAAGTGGGGAATACGCCTGAACCAGGGCCATCAGGGGAGGAGCTCACCACTCAAGAGCTGTTGAAAGATTTGAGCGAGGAGAATTGGGCAGATACTGCCACACCACCCCTGATTCCGTCTCCGCGGAAGAACCTAGAGTTGCCATTGGCAGGTGAGACCTTCAATATGGGGATGTTACTCTTGAGCTCGGAGGAAAGGGAGAAGAACACGTTCGAAGGGAACAGGGACATATTCTTGGGATCTCTCGAGGATGACGCTTGGCAGGAGTTCCTGGAGGAATTCAATCGAGAAGTGGGCAGCGAGACGACGCTGGACAAGTTCAAGAAGGAACTGTGGGACGCAGTAGTGAGATTCGGGGAACCGCTCCTGATAGGAACAGGCCTGGATGAGAAAGCAAGAAAAGAGCTGCTGAACAAGCTAGTGGAGCTGAGGAACGCACGATCGAAGACTAGAAAAGAGAAATGTGAGGACAGCTCTACTCTGAAACAAAAAACTGTGGATAAAATGGTTGATGATATAAAAAGGGATAAGGTTGGGACTAGTAATATGATTAAAAGTACTAATATCCTTAAGGCTCGAGCAGGGGGGAGGCAAGAGTTGGAAGGAGTGGATGGAGAGGTCGAATCAATGATGATAGCCACAACACCCTCGAGCAGAGATGTGAAGACTCGCAAGAGGAAGAGAGAAGTGGAAGGATGGGGTAGTCCTTCAGTGGATGCTGTTTCGGAAGGAAACTTGAGAGAGACGGCGCCCATCGTTTTGGCCCGATGCAAGACGGCGGCATACAAGAACAGCTCGGAGCTCAGGAAACCACTTGAAGTAGAAAAGGAAATAGAGGTTTCCACCAGTTCTACGTCAGAAGAAGACTTCAAGCCTCAGAAGGTAAACGTGAAGAGAGGTTCAACGAACGGACAGGTAGGGGAAGTGGAGATCGGCAAAGAATGGATCTCGAAGGCACATCAGGACATGGGCAAACAAGTGACGAGTGATCCATTGGAGAGGAACAAGACGAGGAACACTTCCCGGACCTGGTGGGTGGCCCTCGAAACATTGAAGGAAAATGAGGACTGCTTGAAGAAGTTGGACAGTGGAATAGCTCGCAGGCGACGCAATTGGGCCACCCAGCAAAAAGCCGAGGTTAATAAGATAGAGATGGCAAGTCATCTGAAGAGGTCCTGGCAGAGTTTGTTGAAGGATCATTTTGAAGAGGCGATGAGAACATCCTCATCAGCACCGCCACTAATGGCGAATCCCTTCGTTAGAACTGCGGGACAATTAATGTTCACCTGGAGTCTGGTGGGAATAGAGTTGGAGACATTGACCTCGTATGACAGGCTGAAGTTGGGAAGCAAGAAGCTAGAGGTGTATCAGGCACTGATGCAACACGTGGCCAGGGACAATTCAGGCTTGAGCCTGGCTAGGAGAAAAGATGCCACATGTTTTTTGAGATGGACAATGTCAATGATGTCTGATAGCACCATCCTGGCATGCCACCAGAGAGCAAGTGGAAGTAAAACCATGGAGAGAAGAGTCTCAACGATCATCTTGAACGTATATCAGAGTACAGGAATAGAGAAAGAAGATGGTTCCAGACTATCCTTAGAGAACCATCGAAAGCTGGACGAGGTACGGAGGTTCTCTAATAAGAAGTTCGAGGAAGAACATGATGTTCACCGTAACCTGGCCTCGTCAGAACAGTACTCGAGACTCAGTGAGAAGGGGGAATACCAATATGTGTCTGGAGTGATGGGAATAGCCTACAATCCCTTCTTAGACTCGGAAGCTGGAGGAGCCCACAGAAACCATGAGGTAGCGGAGCTACTGAAGTTTTGGACAGAAAGAATAATGGAGATAGACGCGGTGGAGAAAGAGGGGCCGAGCCTGGGCCTGATTCTTGAGAAAACACCAGAGGTGATAAGCATACCGCGCTCAAACAAGAGAGTTGAAGTGAACATGGGCGGTGGAAATGGCTTGTTAACCACGAACTTGGGAGTGATATGGAAGCTACTAAGACCCTCCTGGTGTCCACATCCCCATGCGGGTCTAATCGAGGAAACCACCGAGCGAGTGAGGTTAGCACCAACGGAAGATGAAGATCTGGCGAAGTTGAGTGTGCTACATAAGCTAATCACACCCCAGATGCAAGAGCCAAGCGAAAGGACGAGCGACCCCGGGTCAGCAAAGAAATTGGAGCCGGGTAGCTGTCTGGATTCGACGTGTGGGAAAGGAGAGCGCATCTGCGATGGACGGTCATGCGTTAGAATACTGTCGTTTCAAAAAGAAGACCTGGTCACTTGGTTCGAAGACATCACAGAAAGGGAGAAAAGTGAAGTGCAAATAACAGCGGAATGTTACGCGAGAACCACGGTGAATATAGCGACAGCTCTCGGATTCTTCTCGAGAATGTGTGGTCTGCAGGCACTGGAGAGACTGGAATCTGAACATCATTTAGTGACGGCGTTGAGCGTGGAATCATGGCCCGGGGTGTTGCAGGTGACTCAAAAACACATCCGGAGCTGGAAAGTTGGTCTTGAGGCGGAAATGGGATTTCCCCTGAGCGAAGCTTATGGCTTGCCATTGAACGCGAAATCGCTGATAGGGTCAATGATGGCCAACTTGTGCGGAAGTCACTACCCGCTACACATGGCGATGGTGGAAGTGTCCAGCCAGAGAATACTGGTGGACAAGGCCTTCTCAGTGCCCAAGTGTGTGAGGTTGGCTCGGATGTCGCATCACTCGCACAAGTTGTTGAGAAAAATCAAAGGGACAGTACCAAAAGAATTGAGAGATGACTTAAGCGAAATCTGGGGAGAAGATCTTCTGAAGTTGGAAAGAGAAAACACGAGCGATCACGAGAGACAAAACGTGATCGGGAAACCTGTGGGAAGTACTCCGAACCTGGAAGACAAAGACACGATGCACGAGAAAATGATGGAGCTTGAGCCTCTCTTGGAAGCCTCAGGGGAGCGTAATCTCAGGAGCATTGAGATCTCTCATGGGGAATGCCCATGCCACTGCTTGGCACAAACGGTGTGGTATCCAGATCACAAGAACCTTTGCCTGGTGTGGGATGTGGAAGAGATTCGGTCGATCGGACTACCGGATCACCGGCAGAAGGTGACGCTCTTAGTAGTGAGTACGATGTTAGCTCTGAGATGGATAGAAGAGAATATCGGGAGGCGACGACGCCAACGGCTGAGTCAATATACGCGATAGACTACAGCAGGAGACTCGAGTTGTTTGAGACTGCGTGCAAAGTATTCGCCATACCGACGGAAGTCAGGCACGTATGGAGTCGCTTGAGGTACTTTCCATGGTTTCGGGCGACACTGACGTCTTGGTTGTACAGGGCAACGAAAGATCACATGAGAAAACATCAAAAGGAGTATCGACAGTTCCAGGCCGAGATTGGGCCGGAAGCTTTCAAGAGACCCCTGCTAACCCATCGTAATGCGATCACGACGGGATGGAAGAGAGTGGGTAAGATGTCTAGAGACAATACCAAGGCGAGGGAGTCGATACTAGAGGAAGACCTGGCGAAGAACGTGAGCTTGAGCCTGCACAACTCCTTTTGCTTGAACCGAGAAGCTAGGGTGAAGGCACTACCCAACCAAGCAAAGAGATTGCAGGAGCAGAGAGAATGGATGCGATCCTATGAACAGCTGAAGGCTTGGGAGGAGATTGTGATTAGTTCCGATGATGAAGAGGAACTGTTGAGACAGTTTGCCGCATCTAGCACTTCAGGATGCAGTACCTCCAAGGCGAAGAGTACGAGATGAATGGGCAAATCGGATGGATCTTGAGTCTTGAGAGGGAAAGGGGGCTTGAGTGTGAATCCGAGTGAAACTTGGATTCACGAAAAAGAAATTTTAACAAAGCAAATATTGTTACTAATATACTATATTTATTATATAAATCAAAATGCTGCATGACAATTTCCTGATTGAATAGGACAAAAGAGATTTTTAAATGATTGGCTTGAAAAGCGAAAATTCAAAGGTGCAGGTAAATGCAGATTTTGATTGCTGTTTAGCAATAGTGTGAAAATTTTACATGGCTGTGAATTTTGGGGTGTAGATAAGCTTAAGTCTGCTGCAAACTTCTGTAAATGACCACTGGCACTGTATCTTGAGCAACACTCGGTTTTCTGGGACTCACTGGCAGAAGACAGCACGCGATGAGGACATCGATCTCGAGTCCGGGGAGTATGTGCCAGTCGGTCATATTTGGAAGTTTGACCTTGAGAAGAGCAGAAAACACTTGATTTTGGAGTGAAATTTAATTTTTCAAAATTTCGAATGGAACATGTCATGCACAATTTTCTCGCGATAACTGAAAATCAGAAAAAGAAAAGAGAACAATTTTAGAACAATTGCGGGAAAGTTGTCAGATAAAAACGAGTGGGAAATTGCTATTCGCAATTTCCATCATAGTGAACAAGAGTAGAGCTGTCCTATCTGAAATAGAAGACAGAGTATTCCCGAGAGAGTAATTATTCGAACTGAACCAGAGTGAACCTTCGACGGAAAGGTGGACAGCTTGAGTGTCCCAATGGTCCACATAAAACTTCGTTCTTGAGTTCAAACTTACCCTTACCATTCAAACTGATAAACATTGAACTTATCTAGTTACTTTAGTTAATTCTAGAGTTGCTCACCCATTTAATTACTTCCTGTGCTTGAGCGCATCAACATGTGAGTCCTTAATTTAAATTTCTAGAGTGTGTTTTATGATTGTTATGTTGAGGTAAGGCGAGTTTTAGGTTGATCCATCTGAAATGGATCAAAGTTCCACTGTCTAATAAAAAAGCAACTTAACGGATTGTTCCGACCCGGTTTTTAACGGCGTTCATGTATTTTGGGTATCTAGAGACCTAAGTATGGGGACGTTTCTAATTCTAGAGTGGGGGGATATTTTAGTAGTAGCCTTTAAGCTGTAACGGGTCGTAGTCTCATGTCACAAGCGAACCGAATTGGCTCCGACTGATTTGAGGCGGAAAAACACAAGAGATAGTGTCCCTGACTCCTGAGCCAATAGTTATAGGGCCTATTTTTCTTAAGCCTCATGTGTGACTGTAGTAGACGAATGTTACAGTACCGAGGAACCTCGGTCAGGTTATTTTATCGAGCAGAGAGTTTGACTGGACTGCATTAAAGGTTGGAATTCAGACAATTCAGCCAAATATATACAGACAATCCAGCCTGAGACATTTCAGCCAGTTTTACAGAACACTAGATTCGAAAGAAAAAAATTAGAATTGGAGCTATTTCACGGTTTAAGGTCGCCGGTGGGCGCGCTTCGCCGCTTTGCGGGGATAACCGGCTCTAAATTTCGTATAGAGTCCTACCCTCTGTAGGCAAGCTCGCAAAACGTTGGCGCGACTGCCGCGGTCACTATTATTGGCTGAACTGTCTGCATACTTTTGGCTGAATTGTCTGAATTTCAAATCGGCTGAATTGTCTTTGGCCGAATTGGTTGGACGCGCTGTGGTCACATTCTTCGCTGAGATGAGCGAATCTTCCGAGATGAGCGAAGTTTTTTCGGTAATTTTGTTGACTTCATATAATAATGGTTGAACCTTTAGAAAAATTTTTAAATAAAAAAGCCAACCGAACTGACCCTCGTCAGATTTTTTGGAAAATTTTGACTTAGTATTTTACTAGTTTGTTTCTGATCGGATGTATTTATCTTGTTCTTTCTTGTGCAGTTAATAGTGTTCGTCAGTTTTTTTCCTAGTTTTTTTGTATAGTTTCTGTGTATCAAGTTTGTCGTCTACAGTTTATTGTTTTTTTTTTGCATTTTTGTTTAAATTGTATGGGAAAGTAGCCATTTTATTTAATGTGTCTGAGATTAACCAAGTAGCTAGTGCTATTAATATAAAATTTTTGATAATACTGCTCAAATTTTTTGGAAGAATTTATCGTTTTCCTGAAATGTCATCCTAAGTTGATTTGCGCTATTTTTGTCCGAAAAACGTATTTTATTTCTATGGTTATGCATTGCTTAAATATTTCGAAATTTTTTAGAAATATCATTTTTAATCTTCTTATTCGAGCTTGTTCTGCGCATTTGTTGAGCCAATAAATGGACAGTTTAGTATTTTCAATTTAAGTTTCGATTCTATATATTAAGTTGAACTTTATTCTTATACGCTATTTTTTCTGCCTCGTAAATATAAGGGAAGTTTTGTGTTTATTAACTTCTTTCTCAGAAAATTTTGCTTTTTGGATTTTTTTTCATCGTGTAATTTATAAAAGGTTTCATCGCTTGTCCTAGCGTAATTTAATGCTGTGCAGCCAAGTTAGCTGGAACTGGAAAAAAATTGTTGCTAGTAAGTTTATAGTAATTGATTGATGTTAAAAAAACTCTTGCAAAACAGTATATTCAAATTTTTCTCATGTTAAGATTCGATGACAGTATTTTAGATTCTAAGTTTATTTCGTAAATTATGCGCATTTTGAAACAAAACTTCAATTTGTATGTTACAAAGAGACGAACGGTTGCTGCGATGAATAAAATTTACTCCGGTGAAACGGTTGAGGTAAAAAATGCATTTTGCTCAAAATTTGTGAATTTTCGTTGTTTTCAATCCACGCATCTTATTGTAGTTGCATTAATCACGCCAGAACAGAATTGTTCTATCGTTGCTTTTTATTACCAAACTCTTCAACCATGTCAAAATTAGCCCAAAAAGAAAAATTTTTGATTTTTTTTTGCAACCAGGACGCAAAGGATTCTGCTGCTAACGGCAGAATTCGACTTATAGAACAGAATGTTTTATGGCGCAGCAGATAGAAAAGAGTTTCAATTATATGACAGAATTTATCGATTTTTTCCTCAGAATTCTTTTTAAAATAGTAAATGAATTTTTTATCTCAAAGGAGTCAAAATGATACATTTTTGTAATAAACGCTTCATTGATAAAAGTTTTCATGGAGCAGAAAGAAGCAAATATTTGTTTAAAGCAGTAGAATTTGCTCTATATAGCAGCAGAGTTCTTTGAGCCCTGATTGTTGACGCGGCTCGACACTGGTATGATAAAGTTAAAGAATTTGCCTTGTGGTGGCACCCAGTCCGGTTATTTGCATGTAAAACACTGGTTTGTAGAACTTTAATTAAAACCCCACCGGACACATATCACTGAAATACAACAACAGAGTTAACATACTGTCACATATTCCCCAGACTTTCTTATTGAGTTCGCATGGATCATCAATGATCGGCGAATGGATTACTGAATATTGGAATAGTTGTCCAGTAACGAATTATCCAGCTGTGAACAAAAAGAGAGTAATGAAAATAACTCAAGAAAGGAATAACAAGTGCTATACGGAGACTTTCTGGTGGCAAGAAAAATATTATCATGAGCAGTCACTCGATATAACTAAATACTTTTCTGGCCCAACATAAATTGTTGCAAACTTTCCGACGACTTTGGAGATAACTTTGTTAGGCAATCTGCCAATTCCTCGTCTGTAGGAACCCATTTTAACTGGTGTAGAATTCCATCATTGATCAAAGAACGCAAATACGCTATATCCACTCTCAGTCTCTTGTCTTTCTGAACTTTCGTTGAGAAAACGTTTTGCACTAAAGAAAGATTATCCGTATATGTTCGAATATTGACATTTTCCCCCGTTAACTCAGAAATAATCTTTTGACAAAGAAATGCAGCATCAACTGCATTTACACAAGAAATTGTTTCTCCGCATAAAGTGCTCCTGACAACACGTCTCAGTTTCTGAGACTTCCAGCTCAAAAGAGCAGGTCTTTTGTCAGACGCCTGTAAAAAGACCAAATAACCGGACTGGGTGCCACCACAAGGCAAATTTCCAAGAGAAGAATCGGTAAAAACGTTCAGTTTCCACTCATCTGCACTTCCAAGATTCTCGAACATCAAATATGAATCAGATGCAGAATACCTCAATTTTCTCACAATTTTATTGACAGCTAAGAAATGTGAGCGCTGCCAATCTTTGGACGAACCAAGCAATTGACATACTTGAAAAGACACATCAGGACGAACCTGTGATGCGACCCATTGTAACTTCCCCAGAATAGCACGCATATCACGCCTAGCAAACTTGTTGACCACAAAATCATGTTTTGGCACAATAATCTCCCGCAATTCTTCTACATACGAGGATAAGTCCAGTTTAATTCCTCTTTCCGTTTGCGATAAGTCAAACCCAAGATAACGAAATGGAGCTGTCTCTGTCGATCTGATGTCGAAAACCACGTCAAGCGACTTCATCACAGAATATTCAAACTGTTCGGTGCCAGCCCACAAAAAATCGTCAACATGGGTAGTTAACAGTCCAACTATTTCACCCGCTTGATTTTTCTTGTAAAACAAACACGGATCAAACTCTGAAACACAGCATCCTGTGGCCAATACTTCGTCTTTAACTTTATCATACCAGTGTCGAGCCGCGTCAACAAGCCCGTAAACGCATTTTCGTAATTTCCAGAGTTTCCCCGATAATCCAACTTCCGGCGGTGGCATAACATATACATCACGGGTAAGAGGTTTTCCTTGTAAAAACGCCGTTCTTATATCCATCGAATTACATTTCCACGCCTTGGAGGCACAGAGTGATACTACTATCCTGAAAGTATCTTTGGAGCAAGTCGGAGAATCCTTTATGACGTTATGAAGATCTGGATCTTCAAAACCCCTAACTACGAGTCGTGCTTTCTTTCTATCTGGCTTCTGAGTGAGCACCCACTTGCAGGACAGATATTCTTGCCCTTCGTCGATAACTTCCTCAAATACTTCGTTTTTCTTCCAACTCTTCATTTCATCCATTTTCGCTTCAAAATAGACATCTGCAGTCGCGTTCAGAGCACTGACTTCTACATCCTCCAGTTTTGACACGTCAACGCAATCCAAATTCCCTTTAATTTCTTTGGTAGATTCATAAACAATATTCCACCAGTCTTTATGAACACCTGTCGACTTTCCTCCTCTGCTTTTGACAATCGCTTCAATTTCTTCTCCTTCAAACCCAGATTGGCGTGAAACAAAACGAATCCGTCGACCAGCGGCAGGTTTCAAGCACTCTCGTGATAAATCCTCAGAAATAGTCTCAGCAACGTCGTTTGGAACACAATTAACTGCTGTATCGCCTGGTACATCAATACGGAGTCCTTTTTCGATACCAGGTTCAATTGTAGCTGTATTTTCGCCTTCATCATCAGTTTCATCAACAACAACCTGGCGATCAGCGTCTGTTGAACCACTGTCGCCAAAAACTTCCTTTTTCTCCTCGAATCCAGCTTCTGCTTCTGATCGCCTTGGAGGCACCATCCACTTCTGTCTTCCATGCTTCAAAAGACATTTCATCTTTCCATTGCGGCGGGGTTTTATAACTCGTATTTGCCATCGTCTACCTCCTGCTACCATGTAAAACACTGGTTTGTAGAACTTTAATTAAAACCCCACCGGACACATATCACTATTTAATAAGTTTATCACAACAATTAGGCTAAAAGATATGCGTGCTATTCTGGGGAAGTTACAATGGGTCGCATCACAGGTTCGTCCTGATGTGTCTTTTCAAGTATGTCAATTGCTTGGTTCGTCCAAAGATTGGCAGCGCTCACATTTCGAACTACCAAGTGATAAAGCCACACAAGGGCCTTTCTTCCCGTCAGCTAAATCTGTGATAGCATTCCAAACACTGATTGCAACTGAAGCATCAGAAACAATGTTTTTTTTTAGGTTCCAAATGATTTTTTTTCCCGGAATTTAAGTTTAAGCGGCAGTTTTACCCTGAATTTAACTTCATGAAGATAAACGAGAAAATAAACACAAAAAGTATGAGAATGAAACTCATTTTGTTCACCATTTAACCAAGCGGTTGTTCAAAATTGGTTAATTTGACACATTTGACTGAAATTTCTTTTCAAAATTCTTTTTCAATTTCAAAAAACGCTGTTAATTAACTTGAGTTTAATTAACAAGTCAACCCCGCCTGAATCTAAGGTGGTTTTTATCTTCGGAACTCAGAACAAAAAAAAATTGTTGGTAATCGTGTTTGTCGATCAATATTTTGTTGTTTTCCTCACGACCGTCGAGAATGTCCATCAAAAATGCATTGAAAGTAGATTTAAGGTAATTGTTGACATCACATCAGAATCTTGTTATTTTTCAGATCTGCATTGAAATAAAACCGACTCTGCAAATGGAAGGTGCGTTGTGTTTTCTGAAGTTTACCAAAGCACATGCGAAATTTGCTGTCCTTTCTGCTTTTTAAATAATATCATTGCAATAAATTTTCGAATTAATTTCATTTTTGCTTTGAATTATTTGTATATCTTGTTTTGTTAATTTTCAACGATTTTAGAGGAACCATTAAATTTGCTAATAGCACGAAATGTTCCGACCACTTTGTGTCATTATAGTTTTTGTTTGTCATAATGAAATGGATAATTGCATCAGGCTGTCTCCTGTTTTCCTTGCTAATTAAGTTTTTGACAAAAAAGAACAAGTGGACAAAAATTTAAAGAACTAAAACTTAAAAACTGAGTCTGACTACTAAAAATCCAGATTGGTTTTCATCTTCTGAACACCATTTTGGAAGCCAACTCAGGTAAAAATGGAGTCTAAAAGCGACTGTGTGACGTATTTTTTAACATCAAATTGCCAGCACCAAACACTTTGAAAAAGTAGTCGGAACAAATTGGTTTGCTAATAATTGTTAGCAGCTACTTTGATTAAAATTAATTTGTAAATTGATCTGACTGATATCTAAGTTATTTTAACCATATCATTGACTATGAAATTGCGAAATTGCTCCTGTCTTGAGCCAGTAATCGCACACTAAAGTGAAAACGTCAGTTGGTTTTCCTGTCCGTTTAACTGGGTTGTGTTGCAAACAAGACAGGAAGAACTCCAGAAGAGGTTTGGAGAATTCACTCCATGGATATGGCACTATGGGCTGGATGGCTGATTCCTAAAAGTTGAACAAATCTTAGTTAGTGTTTTTGTTTTTGAGTTGGGATATCAGGTTTTTTATACTCACATATTGATTGTTATGTGGGCGTAGTACTTTGTCTCGAAATGACTGGTAATGTTCGTCCCTGTCTGTGCTAAACCTCCAGGGATAGTGGTTCGTAATCATACAGAACACAACCACTGCAAATGCCCAGGTATCTTCTTTCGTGGAAGCAATGCCTGACTGAATATCCCTTGAACCATTTAACAGTGTAGTCTGCAGCTCTGGCGGAGCAAATGGGTTTGTTTTTAGTCTTCGTTTGATTATTAGATCTGTACTGTCTAAAGATCCTAAGGCACATGCGTAGTCGAAGCATGACAGCTTGATTAACGGACTCTTTTCTCGTTCGAATACAAATATGTTTTCGGTGTTTATATTCCGATGAGCGAGCCCTAATTTGTGTATGAAATCTATAGCGTGTGCTAGCTGAAGACTAAATGTTTTGCAGTATGAAACTGAAAGGCCGTCGTTTTCCTGAATGATCGAGAATAGGTCGCCCAAATAGATCAGCTGGTCAAGCTCATGAGTGAAGCTACCCGAGACTTGCAGAGTTTTCAGTCCGCGGAGACGTTTGACGCATATGTAAGGATGCTTACTCAAGAGAAAGTGCTGAGTCAGTTCTTCGAGATCTAAGCAACAATTTGCTATCAAACGGTACGAAAACTTAGAAGAAATGGACGCTTCTCGAGCACGTTCTGACCAAGCCAATATCTTCCCCTCTAAAACGGTATAATGGAGGGAAGGGGTTCACTTGGTTTTTACATGGAATTTTCCGCCAATCAGTTTTGAGTAGTTTACAAGCAGGCCTATACGTTTCTGATCCAGATTATGAGAATGCGGTGAGTATCATAACTTGATCTACGGGGATTTTCAGTGGGGGGACTTGAAACGAAAGAACGCAGATTTCAAGATAGATTGTTGGTAGTATATGCAGCAATTGAGAAAGTTCATGCCCCAAAATGTTTTTTAAAAACAAGAATATGTTAAATGCTCAAAGTAAACCTTTGCTTGAAGAACTCGGAGATTGTCCTGTGAAGTTGTAATTGCTGAAGTAGTCAAGGCACATGTTGAGTTTGATTGGCTTCTTCGATCTCTTTTTGCTCCACTTCTCCCAAATTTTCTTCACTCTTTCTTGTTCATCTTGTTCGTTCTTCACGAGGTGCTCAGTGTTCATTGCACCCCGTGAATCGAGAACGATTTGCACGGGCTTTTCTTTTGGAGTCACAACTGCAGTGGTTGCGTAGCTTGATAAGGCGGTCATTGCGGCAGTTGATTTGATTGGATTCTGGGCCAAATAGATAACTTCATATATCTGTGCATGTAGTGGCGAGAGTGATGACTTTTTAATTAGAAATTTGACTTCTGCTCATATCTGAATTGCAAAATTTATGCGTTTTTTGGTGGATATTGTCAGTTTTGTTATGCATAGTCACAGTTGTCCTTTTCAAATACGTTTGAATTAGATTTTCTTTTTCATTAAGTTAAAATTTTGGCTTACCGGATTAAGCGGGAGCATAAAGTGAATAACAATTAGAAGATTGGCCTTCTGCGACTGTCAAAGAATTATACATTCGAGCGAAATAACGGCTGAAGTGAGCTGATTGCTCGCACATAAAATGGAAGCACAATTCCAAACTAATTCTTTTTCAGATCAATTTTGACATTCCGCTAAGAACTACCATTTAGTTTCCTATTAACTTTCAGCTGAGAACAAGTAAAAACTATTCAAGTTGAAATGACTTGGGAGGAATTTACAAGTCTGACGTAATTGTGTTTTAATTGGCGAAATTGGGTTCAGCCGTCGCGAAGATGAGCTAAGAGGCTCTGGCACAATTTCTCTTGATTACTTTTCAGGGCTCTTATTATTGAGTGGGAAATAGAATTACTATGTCATTGAGCCTGATACTCCCCTGGGAAGTTTTGGTTTCCAAGAATTGAATTAACCCTGCGCTGCAAAAGTGGGAAGGGTTGGTGGATCAGAAATTAAGTGGGTGGTTAAGTAGCGCTATTGTCCTGCTAATATCGCCTGTCTCTGAAAGTAAAGTGCAAACTGGTATTGACATTTAAAGCGAAGCCCGGTAAGCTGTATTTTCGACATAATTAGTTAATTTTTACATTAGGCCAAAGAAATATTTTGGTCAAAATTGATCTGCAATTTTGACCAAAAATCAGAACATTTTACATTGAATAGAATATAACACTTGTGTGTTTTGAGAGGATATAGAGTGGATGGTAAATTTGATTTTGGGTCGTAAAACAAAGGGATTAAAGCAGCGAACAAACAGTTGTCAGTTGGTACTAGCGGGCTCTTCACAAACCACAGTTCCACTTCTCTTGTCTTTTCAAATGGCCACTGCAGTCTGCGGCAAGAAAGAGGGAGGGGTACTAGTGAACTATTGAGGCCCTAAATCAGTGAAGGTGACGTGTGATAAGAGATTGAACATGGAAAGAATATGTGGGACGAAGTTGGCTGGGAATTAAAAAGAAGCTGCAGCCTGTCCTCGTGGTGTCTAGATAGCGTCGTGAGGGGGTTGGTAAATGAAGGTAATCTAGGTGGAAAGAGGACTGGAACTTTTTTGGGGTTTGATAGAAAAAGGGAAATGAGTTGGAAGGAAATGATGGTAGAAATGAGATAGGCAATCTAAACTTTAAATCGACACCCTGATCACCCGAGATTGAAAAAGTAGAAAATTGTATTTTTAATCCTCACTAATTTAATTATCTAAATTAAATAAAATTTCTTCTCGAAGCCACGAGGAAAACTTGTTTTCTTTCGCAAAAAAACTGCATTTTATAATTTTTGTGATATAACAATTTTTTTGATGATTTGGAGAATTTTTTAATGAATATTTTTTTTTGACTTCGGTAGATCTTAAAAATAGCGCAGACTTGAAAAAGATTTGGTGTAGTGATCAATTTTTGTTCGTTTTGGCAATGCTTGAGTTTTATAAAGTCTTCTGGATAGAAATTGTCTGAGTTTTTATGATAATTTAAGCGTAAAATTAGATTTGAAAAACGAACTATCTTTTGCTAGGTTTCATTCATGATAGTAAATCAAATTAAATAATGTGTACCGGATACGCACCAGGAGAGAATTTCAGACATCTTTTTGTGTTTCGCTCATCAAAACTCGCCAGTGGGAAGGAGAACATCCGTTCGGAAGGAAGGGTAAGATAAAACATTGCGGGGTCTTTGATCGGGCTAAAAGGGGAAACAGCTTGAAAGAGCAATCGAGAGTGTTATACACTCAATAATTTTCTTTTTCAAAGACTGCTGCCAAAAGACTGATTGTAATCATCTATTTGGTCTTCAGAAAAAGAAAGTGGACGAGAACTGATCGAAGTTGAGACCAGAAAGATAAGGAATTTTTGGACGCAGGTTTAATTTTTTATCGCCACAGAGTAGATTGAACTGAACTGGATTGCTTTGTGTCTGGAGGCGGAAATATTTAGAGAAATTAATTGAGACGGATTTACATCTTGTTTTGCCCGAGTTGCCCCTTTCATTTTTTCCCTGGGGCGCCAATTTGGAAACCAGAACGCGTAAAATAAATTGTCGCAATAAATCACTTTTCAATTTAATTTTCCTAACGGCGCCTGGACTTTTTTTCCCTGAAAATTAGATTGGGATGAACTAGCGGGAATTTAGAGATTAAATCCTTGGAGACGTGAAAAATTCAGCTACATAGTGCCGTTGGTTGTAATTCGTTTAGCAGTCAATATATTTTTTGTTTTCTTGCAAGGCGTACTTGAAGCAGCTTTTCTTCAAAATTTTACCATCTATTTAAATTTTTCCAAACCGCCTTTGGTTTATACTACTCATGCGAGTTTTTTCAAGTTTTTGTTCAATTTTATAATCAATTATCTTAGAGTTTAAGTCTTATAATCTTGAGATGAACAACTTCCAAAACATTTTTAAAATTTATTTTCGACTACCAACGAAGAAATCAATGAAACTGATGTTTGTTGTAGTCAGGAATATTTGGTACTTTGGCGTTGTAAATTTGTCGTTTGATGTTCGAAATATGGATTTATAAAATTTAACTTAAGCGGTTCAGCTGGTCTTATAATCAACTCTTCTGTATCGTCAGATTTTCCTAAATTTCAGACAGCTTTGAGGTATATTGAAATTACAAGTGAAACAGATCTCTACAAATTTGGAATTTGTTTCAAATTAGACTCAATGTTTGTTTCCTGTGCGCTCTATGATATCAAATTCAGGTTAAAAACAGATCAAAACTGAAAGGAGAGTCAATTCTAAATCCAGGAAGACTTACCGCTTTGTGAAGAGCGGTAACTAAGACGGGGGTTGTTTATCAAAATCAAAGTTCTAATACTTGTAAAAGCGCCTCTGTATTAAGTTGTTTGCCCCACTATAAACTGCATTAGTCTAATTGAGACCTGGTTTTATTCCGAAGTTGGCTCAACTTCAGGGTATATTCTGAAGACACTTAAGTAATTTATTACCAGTGTCGCTTGATAATTCGTTTCTTGGAATTAACAATTTTATTGAAGATGGCAATCTTGCTGCTTTTTTCTCATAAAATTTCAAAAATATTACTTGGACCTCTTGTTGCTGAATTTGACAAATACTGTAATGACCATTTAGAAATTTGATTTGAAAGAAAGTTTTCATATGAAGACTTGTTTGTAAAAAAGGAATTGTTCAAAGTATTGGCTCTAGAACACAAATTTCTTTAATTTGAAAACAAATCAATCTGTTAAAGGTTATTTTTACAGCTGGACCAAATTGCATATAGTTATGGAAGGCATTTAGTTCAATGATCGCAAGCAATAGTCTTTCTGTCAATCAAATCAACTTCATTTTTAAGTAAAAATATTATATTCGAAGTCAGGTAAAGTTCGACCACCCCTGAAATAATAAATGTCTGTCTTAAAATCGCTTCTGGTTGCATGAACAAACTAACTAAGATCCTGCTTTGTTTAAGTATCGTATAAACAGCCAATTATATCCAGTTACTGTAAAATGAACAGAAGGCGGAGGTTTTCTCGAAGGTTGTTGAGTTGATTGTTTTCTTTTTGTTAAAAAAAGTCGGGTTTCAAAATTTATCTCTAAATTCCCTTTTAAAGAAATCTTTTTTCTTAACTTCAAAACAGTTTTTGGATTTATTTAAAATAGTTTCCTGTCATATGAGTGTGGGTTTTATCGATTTTTCGAAACATCGTAAATTAACCAAGGTCTTGAAAATTGCTTTGATTGGCTGCCATATGACGTATATATGAATATGCGGTCACTTTTTAATGGCCAATGAACAAAGTGAAGACAGTCATTGAGTTCGTGTTTTTTTCAGGAAAAATTAAAAAGGTTCACTCAAATTTGATTCTTAGCGGTTTGAATCCAGATTATTTTAAGTGCAATCAAATTCATTTGGTTACTGAATTTATTGCTACCTGCTATTAATTGAAAGGCATATGAGTAGGCTTTACCCAAATTTCGTGCAGTAATTAGGGTAAAGCCTACTTTAATCGAGAATGTTTGGATCACTTCGTGGTGTTCTTAGGCTTTTTAATAGTTTAACGAATTATACAAACAGCAGTTTTTTTATTCAAACCGCTGTTTTGCAAATATACAAACCTCGGTTGTGCAAATTAGACCAAATATCCAGGGTTTCAATGCCGTTTTATTGCAATTTCTTTAACAAAAAGGATGTCCTATTGTAGCAAATGCTTTTTTAAATCAACAGAAAGTAATTATTTTTTGCCTGCTACTTGACTGCCTCTTTTCAGTTAAGTTAATAAATGCGTTAATCATACTATGCTGTGATCGAAAACCAAATTGTCTGCAATAAATCAAGAAATTCTTTCAAGATAAATGTATACTTTAGTGAACATGGTTCTTTCAAAAATTGTACCTTAGACGATTACAAGTCATATTGGTCGGTAAGTTTTTTTCCATCAACTCTAGATCCACTTTTGTAGCATTCCCGCATTGGGGCAACAAGGTCGGTGCCCATTGCTCAGAAAAAACCTTCAGCAGCATCAAATGCTGACAAAGTTTTGCGTTGTTGCTGACAGGATTCCAGTATTGATGCATCGGTATCTTTCATATTTTTCTGCTTAGATCTTTAAGTAGTTCAAAGTTTTGTCTTGAGTCTCCTATACATGCAGAAAATTTTTTATGATAGTATTTTTGTTTTCCCACTTTATTTTTTTTCAACTTAACTAGCAATCATTTGAATGTTTTCAAGTAAAAGCGGACTGTTCGGTTTATAGGGCTGTACGATGAGCTTTGTTTCTCTTGTTTCTTAAGTCTTTAAATGCGTTGCTGAACCATTTTGGTTTTTTGAACTCGATTTTATGTAATAATTTTAATGGAAACTGCACCAAAGTTGTTGATTGATAGATAAGAGTTAGAAATATAACAAATCGCGACTTCTTTTCTTTTAGTTGTGTTTGCAAGTCGCTAATATGCCTGGCAGATGCTTATTTTTCTTTAAAAAATAGTAGGTCACGGAAAATTTAATTCTTTCCGTTTTTTATTAAGCTAGGCGGATTCCGTTGCAGTAGGATCGGATAATGATCAGAGAATTTTAGGTATTTTAAAACCTGATGATCAGTTTCAGTTAAGTTTAGGCTAAAGATGGTGAGTTGTTTTCTTTCAAACGAAGAAAACGAGAAAACGAAGAGTGTGTATTCTAGCAGGGTTGTACTTCACGACTATTTTAAATATGTAGTTATCTTTTAAAGTTTTGCTACAACGGATTCCTCCATTCTGAGGGTTTGTTTATAAAAAGGTAAAAACAGCTCATTTTTTTATCATAAACACCTCCACGGGTTTTCCGATGGTATGTTGTAAACTTGTTATAGCTGTCATCGAGACAGCATTAACAATCATCATTTTTTGTTTACCAAGTTTCTGATGTGCATCAAATGGAAAGAGGAGACTCAAGACAGTATACTAGGGCTTTCAGTTCATTAAGATGACATTTCAGAGAGCGAACATTTATGTAACACAGAAGTTTTGATGTTCGGGGGAGGCCTACGGTTGGTAGAAAACACCAGTAAAGCAACTCATAACATCGTCAAAACTATAATCAAGTACATGACCGCTTGCTTTCATGGAACCCGTTTTTATATCTAATTGTCAGTTTTGTATTGGAAGAAAATTTTTTTCTCTAGACCAAGCCGACGCAATGCTTTGATCAGTTTTCATCAGTTTAAGGAAGCGGTTTGAGTAATTTTGATTGGTTGAAAAATGATGACTATCTCTGAAAAGTTGGAACTCCTTGGTTTTACATTGGGTCTTAAATTGGTTGTTTTGTTAGCGTTTTTATGATATCTGGATTCGCGTAAAGTAGTCGCGTTGGAGCTTTAAGATTAAATGGTCGGCGAAAAAAATATTGAAATTGATTGTACTAGGCCAGCCGCCGGATACTCAAGTCGGTTAATGGCGTTGTCTAATGAGGCGGTTTATATGTTCATCTCTTATAGGCTTATACCTTCATTTTAATGTTTTTACAGAAGACGATTTCTTTGCCCCTCGGAAGAGAAAAAGACCAAATGCCACTGCATACTTGGAGGACCCAGGATTCGATCTTATAGATGATCTAGAGGCACCTATCAAAACTAAAAGGGAGAAGAAGTCAAAAGCCGAAAAGAAGTCAAAAGCCGAAAAGAAATCATTAGCTAAGAAAGACAAGTCTAACAAAGCTGCAAAAGAAGCACCCGCTAAAGAAATCGAAGCTGAGAAGTGAGACATTTTTGAAGTAGCTTATACCTTTGCTCTGACATTTTTTAAAACGAATTTGTAGATGGCCCATTGCATAAAAAGTAACTTTTACCAGAAGGTACCAGGGATTTATCGAAAGCAGCCGTGGCCGAGTGGGTCAGGCACACGTGTTTCTACACGAGGGTCATGCGTACGAATCCAATTTCGGTCACGGTTAGAGGTTCACAGAGTCATCCGCCTCCTCAAGGTGGGACCGGCGGCGGCAAAATGGATGACATCTTTCTCAACAACGGTCGATCCTGCACTGAGCACGACCGAAGGCTAAAAAATTTTTTTTTAAAACAGATTTTTTCTTTTTTTTCGGGACGAGCTACGCATTAATATTTACTTTTTTATTTACTTATTAGTTTGGTGTCGTATTTGTGGATTTACCCAATACAGCCAGCCAGCACACAAAATTTTAATTCATTGAAGTAGTTTTGAGTTCAGACAGATGTCAGATGCTGGAGTCCTGGACATTCCGGAATGTTCAGTTGAGTCCCCCTTTGAAAACCTTCTGAAAGAGAAGAAAAAAGCCAGACAAAAGAAAGAAGTTTCGAAAAAGAAAAAATCGAAAGACAAATCTTTTGCACTTGCAAGTGATGATGATACCGTTGCAATTGAAGCTTTGATTTTGAAAAATGAAAAGATTGTCAGCGACGGAGAGAAGAGTGGCAGTCAACCTAGCTTGTCAGATACGCTCATTGCTTCTGAATCGCAAGGTATGTACGTGTAAACAGCATGAACCTACATGAAGAAGTAATTCAAATCAAGTTTGAGACAAAAGAGTATTCAAGACAACCTTGCTAGCGTTTATCAAGAAACTGTTGCGTAATAATATGAATATTGTCAAGGTCAGCCATTTGCTCACTCCTATTCAACAGGTAAATAATTCTTAAGTCGTGATTTATGTACAAGTTGACATATGTTTGTTCTTTCCGTTCTTGAGATTGCTGTAAAGTTCTGGATATATCTTTTTCTTATGACATAGTTTTGGTTTGTTTTTGAACGTAAATAAAATATCCAGCTCCAAAAACAGCATGAATGGTTCTGATATGATGGGTTGTTTTTCATTGTTTTTCCGAGCTCATTCAAAGAATAAACCATCTTTAACTAAAAGATTTAGCGCTAAAATTTTGTCTCGTTTTTCGGCGTTTCCCCCACTAAATTCATATTTATCAGGCCACCGCCCCGTCTTATTAAACAACGCTATTAAGAGTAATGAACGTAGTGAGTGATGTTTTTTTTAAGGAAAAGTCTTAAAATTTGATCACGCTCAATTTTGATTTTTTTTGCGATTTGTCTTTTGATTTCCTTTTAGGTTCAGTGCTTTTCAATTTTTAAAAGAAAGGCAAACTCGACTACCGAACAGCAAAATCTAAAGGTCTCAAAAACGTGATCGACTTCTAATTTCGAAAACGGAATTAAATTATCAGATTTCGCAGCGAAATGAAAATTGTACTTATTGATTAAGTTTTCATAAATTGGATCAGTTTTATCGGAAAAGTGCTAGTTATGATTTGTTCTAGAAGTTCGAAAAGCTTTAAGGGCATCTACTTTTTTCTTTGAAATTCGATAATTGAGATTTTTGGTTTCTTGCGTGCATTCTCTACTACAGCTGTCAATTGACTATTTTTGCTAGTTCAATAAAAATTTAACAAAAAATTAAATATCCATTTTTGATTGAAAGTCAGGATGTAGATAGATACGCAGGCAGTTTAGAACAATTCGAAAATTGTTTGGAATGAGTTAAACACTAAAGAATTTATGTGATGAATGTTGTGATCAATTTATTTTTAATAGAATACTAGCTAGCCCGTCACCAATGATTAATCAGCTCGCAACAATATATTTAATGTTCTGAGCAAGCTATTCAAGCCATGAAACTACGAAAAATTATCATAAATTGGTTTAAAACTAATAACGCTCATAGATCGAATCAGGTCGCAAGAGGTTTCAGTTTTCCGAAGCAAGTTATTGAAGCTATGAAATTTGAAAACATTTCAGGTTATTTCATGAGTCAAATCCGATGGCCCAAAATTGAAAAGTTGCTAAGCAAGCTATTCCAGACATTAAACTTTGAAAGATAAAATATTTCATGCAGCGAATCAGATGACAAAAGGTTTCATCATGTCTATTGAAGCCATACCAGTGATGAAAATTCAAATGTTTCAATTAATTTTATAGACCGAATACGTTTGCGATAACTTTAAGACTTTCTGAGCAAGCTCCTCTGGATACAAAACTTTAAAATAATTCAATTCATATCATGGAGCAAATCAGTTAGTGAAAGTTTTTCAAGCAAGCTAGTCATTCGATGAAACTTTGAATTATTGCAAGTTATTTCATTGACCGAATCAGATCGCGATATGTTCAAGATTTTTTGAGCAAGCTATTCCAGCCATGAGATCTTGAAATATTTAGTAATTTTTGAAGCAAATTGGACAGCGAATTTTTTTTAAGCGAGCTGTTCCAGCTAAAGACATTTTAGGTGAGAAATGTTTCGTTATTCTCAGACCGAGTCGTTTTGCGAGAGCTTAAGTTTTTTGATTGAAGCCCAGCAAGCTATGATTGAAACTTTTCAAATTTTTGAGGTAATCGGATTCAAGAAGCTATGTTCTCTAAGCAAGCTTTCAATATTGAAACTTAGGAAATATTTCAAGGAAATTCTTGAAACGAGTTGGATAGCGAAAAGCTTAGATTTTTCTAAGCAAACTTTTTCAAGTATAAAATCTTGAAATGTTAGAGCTTATTTCATGAAGCGAATCGGATGGTGAAAAGCTCAAGTTTTCCTATTGAAGCCATTCATGCAATGAAGCTTTGAAATTTTTCAACTTATTTTCTTAGTTTCCATGTTTTTGTAGGCAAACTATTCAATTTATGACCCTTTGAAATACTTCATGTTGATTCATAAAGCAAAACGGATGGCGAAAGTTCAAGTTTTTTTAAACAATCTATTCAAGCTATGCAATATTTCAAGTTATTTCTTGAAGAGAATCGGATGGCTAAATCGGAGTGTTTATATTGAAGCCATTCAAGCTATGACACTTTAAAATATTACAACTTTACACCAAATCGCTTGGCGAAAATTTTGAGATTTTCTAAGCAAGCTATTCAATTTATGAAACTTCGAAATATTTCAAGTTACTTCACTGACCGAATCAGTTCGCAAAAGTTAAAATTTTTCTGATCAAGCTATTCATGCGATGAAACTTTGAATTATTTCAAGTTATCAGAGAGCAAATTTATTGGCGAAACTTGTATCTTTCTCTAAGCAAATTATTCAAAGCGATGAAAGTATGAAATTTTTTAAGTTAATTCATAGCGCAAATCGGTTTGCAAAAAGCTATTTTTTCTAAGCAAGGAGGTTGCTGTTTTTATTTAGCTAGTTTCAGATTAAAATCAATCTGTAAAGACACATTTTTGAAAAAAAAATGGACAGGCACTGTCTAGCCTTGCAAAAGACTCAAGTTTATCTTGTCTAAAGAATTTTTGAAAGTTCTAGAATATTATTGGCCTTCTCTAGACGTTGAGCCTAAAGAGTTTTTAAACGTTGCATTATTCAAAGCTTAAAGATTGCGTTCAGTTAAACATTGCTTGCATAAAGCAATCCAACTTTCATTTGATCTTTTGTCACGCCGTTAATCTTCATGAGGTGACTCTTTTGATTTGAGTACTTATCCGTCACAGTGTGTTTTTGTAAAGTACTGCATCAGGGTTGCGCGCCACTTGAAGCTTTCTTCGCAAAATTCACATTTATATTTGTTGTCCTTCGCTGATTTCGGTAAGTTACTTCGATCGTCCACCAAGCTCTGATTAATTAGAATCATCGCTGCTTGATGGCGATCGTCTTCGCTTCCGTATACTGATTGGGTTGTCGATTTGATTCCGTAGATGTTGGCTGGGGAATACTGTTCTAAGAAAGTCGATTTCGGGGCTCTCACTAATCGTTCTCTGCTACATGCCTGGAGCTTCTGGTTTTGATCTTCCTCCCTCGTGAATAAGAGGTAAGTCTTGCTGGGAATTGGTTGCTGATGGTGTGCTTCCTCGAGATGCTTGCGCTTTTCAATGAAGTACTTATTGTTGCACCAGACTGCGCATTCTTTGCACTGGAGGAAAGAGTGCACTTTCTTCCCTTGGTGCTTTTGGGTGACACCTTTCCATCGCCGCACTGAAAGCTCCGTCTCCTGTCTGTTTCTCCTCCTTCGGTTCCTGCTGTCCTCATAAATCGTCATGCTTCTGGGTTCTTCCTTTCTCGGTTCCCCCTTTTCCCCCATCTCGTCATGCTTTTCGGTTCCTCCCGTCTGTTCCTCCTGTATCGGTTCCTCCTGTCCCCCAACTCGTCATGCTTCTTGGTTCCGCCTGTCCCCCCGACTCGTCATGCTTCTCGGTTTTTCCTGTCTGTTTCTCCTGTGTCGGTTCCTCCTGTACCCCCAACTCGTCGTGTTCCTCCTGTCAACTGTTCCTCCTGTCTCTCTGGTTCCTCCTGTCTCTCTGGTTCCTCCTGTCTCTCTGGTTCCTCCTGTCTGTCTGGTTTCTCCTGTCTGTCTGGTTCCTCCTGTCTGTCTGGCTCCTCCTGTGTGGAGTCATCTTTCTTATGGAGAGCGAAATCATAGGTATCATAGTTTTGCGGTAGCTCGACTGGTTTTTGGTCGGGCTTCCGAGTCTTTTTCACTGTTGGAAAGACCCTCCGCTCGGTACTCCGCTTCTGCTTCAAGAGGGCTGCGATCCACTTCTGACAATTCGAATTGCGACACTGGCCGTTCTTATGATGCTTCCGAGTCCTTTTCACTGATGGCAAGACCGGTGCTTGGACCTCCGCTACTGCATCAAGCGGGCTGCAGTCCCTTTCTGACAAATTGGGTAGCAACCCTAGCGGCAATGGCATTGGTATCTTGATGTCGGGCAATTGCGCCTCTCCATGGTGCTAACGTGTCCCCGTAATCGTAGCAGAGCTCCTGGTCTTTAGGCACCTCTCTGCTGGATTTGAAGACAATATGGCTCAAGCCGTTGTGGTAGATCCGCCTCAAAATTACGTTCGGATCCACATGGTTTTCGTTCATATAACGAGCATTCCCACGGTTGAGTGGGTCACTGGCATCAACGAACAGATTATGGCCGTCAGTGAAACAGTACGCATTCTTCCCTGCTGCTTTCAGTTTTTCGCTATCATTTTTCAGCAACGGTTTTCCCCAGTAGGCACACATGAATTCTCCTGCCTCTAGATTCCTCCTCGCGAAAAGCCATTGTCCTCTATCTTCCGCGTCCGCCACATAAATAGTCTTGTCGTCATCAGAATGCAGGAACTATCTCGCCCCAGAATCGAAGCTATATCTTCCGAAACGAGTTCGAAGGGCCTGAAGTAAGGTTGTTTTTAAGAGTATGGTTGTTTGCGAATAAATTACACAGAAAGATACACAGCTTTTTCTAACATCTACCTTTAATTGTGGAAATAGGGGATTTAATTTAGTTAATTGTGATCTTCAGGCAAAAATCTTTAGGCAAAGCGCTAAATTGCGTTTTCACAACAATTAATTTGAATTTGAGTCATAAAAGCTGGCCATAAATGAATTAACACGTTCAGGTTAAAATATTATCATTCGATTTTTAATTAGATTCTTCTGTACATTCTTTCAATTCTTTATTACATCAAAACATCGAAAGAAAAAACTAACTGCGACACAATTGAGCTTCGTGACATGGTATTTAATGTTCAGGTCTGCTGCTGCTGTCGATTTTACTGACACTTTGTTCTCTCGGTGGGGGGAGGAGGCTGTTCAACTTTGGAGTAACTCTCCGTTCTCCGAGATAATAGTTTTCTTCGGATCTGCACTCTCGGGGGCATGGAGGAGGCTGTTCAACTTAAGGTTTTTACCACTTCATCTGTGTGACGTTTCGCAAATATAATAGTTTCTTTCGGATCAGACTTCGGATCTTGTGAAACGACGTGGTCCATCGGTTCACTTTTTCCCTCCATATTAACCTCTTTTCCTGCTTGTTCATCGTGTACTTCGCAATTAGCCATCGCTGAGTGGTAATTTAGTTCATTCGTTCATAGCTTTCTCTTCATACACTGCAAGGGCGCTTCCCTTGCGGCATGTTGTCCATTACATTCGCAGAGCACTTGGGACAACCTAACCCAGCTCATCAAAGCGGCCGCAAAATGTGTGGTCTGGTGGCTTGTGAGAAGTACATGGACAAAATTCCAGAAATGAAGCGCCTTTGTACCTTCATGTTCTACAGGGAACTCCACAGAACAGCACAATACTATACTAAAACTACCTAATACTAAACTTCGCTAACTTTCTTTATCGGTTTTACTTTAAGTTGATACTAGCAAGCGCGCCTCCAATAATCGATTGGCTAGCAAAAATTTAGATGTTCTGATCAAGCTATCCAAGCAATGAAACATTGAACAATTTTAGTTTGAGCCATATTGTAAATCGTTTTGAAAAACGTCAAGTTTTATAGAACGAATCGGTTCCCGAAAAGTTGAAGTTTTTCTAAGCAACCTATTGAAGGTATGAAACTTCAGAATATTTCAAAATAATTCATGAAGCAAATCGGATGGCAAAATTTAGGCATAATTTTTTGACGAATAGTCGCTGTTGTTTTAGAGTCATTGAATTTAAGCGCGGCTTCATGCGACGAAAATAACTCTCCACTTGGAAATCAACGAAGGGACCAATTTTTGATCAATCGAGGAAGGCTCAAAATGCCGGAGGAAAAGGAATCAAACCTGAAAACAATGATTGATAAAACATCGGGGGCTTCAAGCGGTTTGACATTAATGACCGAAAACTTGGACATAGGATCATCTAGTTCTAAAGTATCCAGCTTAGTGGGACTGGAAACACCTGAGCTGCGCTGTGACTATTCAGATAAAGTACCTAGTTAGTACTTTTAATTAGTAGTCATTTTCTATATTATACCGCCGAGCCGAATTGGACTCGGACAGAAGCAACCCTCAAATATGACTAAAGTAAAATTGAATTGAAATTGGTTACACGATGGAAGTTTAAAATCTATTGATTGAAGTTATAAAAGAGCGAAGTTGTACGCTCAGTTTCTGGAAGTCGTTGATTCTTAATTCAATCAGAGCTTAACTTGATCACTAAGCTGATATTGGTTTACTTTCAGTGGCGCTATAAAATGTCCTTAGTTGTTCAAGACTCGATGTGGCAGTTGTCTCAAACCTTTAAGTAATGAGTTGTTTCAACAATAGTCGGTTATTGTTTACTCGATCGCAACTTATTTTACTAGAGTACTTTTTTCACAAATCGCAAATTTCGTTGCAGTTTTATTGCTGGGTTTATGGGTTCTAAACCCATAACCTATATCAACTTGATTCGAAGGCATTCATTGCTGTATTAGGGAAGGCATTGGAAAATGTCTCACGTAGAATTAGCAGTTTCTTCTAAGTACTTTTTCAGGCGCTCATTTTTACACGAGCGTACCGTAATGTGATATTTCGATGTCACCTTTTTTTCAACCTAAGAAGCCAATAAAAGTGCCACTTTTGGTGGCTCTTTTGAATCGGTAGGCCCTAATAGTAGTATAATCCTAAGTGCTTTGATATTCAATTTTAAATAATCTAACGTAGTTGATGCTCTTTAAATTTATTTTTTGAACCGAAAAAAAAGTTATTGTTTTCATACAATAATATAAAAATTAAAATCTACTATAATATAAAAATTACAATAATATAAAATCTCAATAATATCGAAATTACAATTTTATTTACTGCATGCAAAGTCAGTGTGGTTGCCTTTAGTCTATAACATTCCAAATTTTTACATGCAAAAGTTTTTTGAAGCTCCCGAATCTTTGCCGCTTTCTCGCTCGAGTTTGCGAAGTTGCAGCTTCGCCTCTGTGTCAAAGCTTATTTTTGCAATATATCAATTATTGCACCTGTTTTAGTTTTCGCTTGCGTATTTTCCAATCATATGAATTTTGTAACTGGTAATTACACAAGCAAACACTTGTGTTATACTGCAAATCAATTTTTAACCCAAGTTGCATAAATTAAGGCCACCTTCTCAAAAAAAGTCAGTTTTAATGTCTGTGTAGCTGGAATTTGGTAGGTACCAGTTGATTTATTAGTGACTTCTATTTGGATGACTGCATGGGCATCTAGCTCAGCAGCTCAGGCAATAAAATCCCGAGCTGTAGGCAGTCCATGGCGTAAGTTCGGTTTCCATAAGGGAACAATTTAGTTTTTCCATTTTTCTTTGCGTGTTCTTGCTATTTGAAAGCTCCTATTTGCAATTTTTTGCTTGTTTGCGAAGTGCTGCTTCGCATCTGTATTATCTTAAGGAACAGGTCTTTCATTCAATATTTTGGTCTCGGCGTTAGTTTTTTCAACTCAAATTCTCTAAAAAACACAAGTTGTTTGCATTTTATGCAAGACAGGTTCAATTTTTCAACCAAGCAATATTCTTTGTCGAACATTGTGTTAAGTTAGTGTGCAATATTAGGTTCTATTATTCTTTGACGCTCAAATTTGCTTTTTCGAAGTTTGATTTTTGCTTTCGTTTAGTTCAAATTTATCTGCTATACGGAAGGCAGGTTAAGCTCTCCAATGACGAAATCGTAATTTCCGTGGAAATGCGAAAGATTCTCAAAATTCAAAGAGCTTAAACGCGTTTTTTTTCAAAATTCGGAAATTGAAAGTGTGCAAAAAAGTCAATCATTTTTCTCGGGTTCCTTTCATTGATAATTTTACACCTGTATGTTGGCTATGTTTATCTATGCGATTACTGGTTGAGGCCAGGGGCGGATCTAGGATTTCCCGACGGGGGGCGGATTTTCAAAAAAAAAATTCAAACATTTTGACGACTTTTTTTTAGGTCGACCAAATTGATTTTTCGAGCTCTCCCAAAGCACTGTTTTGCCCCTATTTTGGCTAAATTAGCTGCGCCGCAGGCAAATTTTTGAAAAACAGTCAAAAAGCCGTTTTTGGGCACTTTTTGAAAAATTTTGACAAAAAAATCGCGATTTTTTGGCGCGCGCTCCCCCTCAAAGTTAGTATATATTGGCGCCTTTAGAATAATTTTACGGGTCGGTCGGCCAAAAATGGATTTCTGAAAAAGTATCAAAGGGGGGACCCTTTGGGTCGGCAGGGGGTCGAATCCCTGAGGGGGGGACGTCCGCTACAAGGCCCCCCCCCCCCCCCCCCCCCTAAATCCACCCCTGGTTGAGGCAATTTGTTTTTATCGGGTTAATCGAGGTTCGTCTTCAGAATTTTGTATATTATCAATTGAAGTTTCCAGCTTATATTTTCTAGTTAAGGAATGCGCTTCAGTCGTTGTTTGTAGCTTGTTTTGGCGAACTATAGTAATTTAGAAGTTTTTGAGCTTTCATGGGTGTTAAGTGTTAGAAAGTTCAAAATTCGAAAAAGTGCGTTCTTGCTCCATTCCTAGCAACTATTTTCGGTCAAACTTGTTCAGGCTTGTTTTGCCTGTCAATTTGATTCTGTGTTTCTTAATTGTTTGTTTCTTGGTTTTGAATTTTTTGACTGGTGCCAAGCGTTCAAGAGTTAAATTGCATGATCCCATTTTGGGAAAACTTGATTTTTTTTTGGTTTTTCGCGGTTTGAATTTTGGTTTCTTTAGTTCAGGTCATTTTGATTGTTAAAAGGAAGACGAATTGCATTATCTAACAGCAAAAGTTAAAAAATCGCGAAAAACGTGAATGAATTCTAGTTTCAAAAATGGGTTTCTAATTTCGTTTTCTGAATTCACAGTGGGATAAAAAATTACCTATTGGTTCAGTAGTACCCACATAGATTAACTTAAAGAAAAAAGCCAATCATAATCAATTCTGTAAATTCAAAAAGCGTTAACGTGTTTAATTTTTTGTGTTTGGTAGTTTTGTGCTAGTAATACAGATAATGTGTTTCAGATTTGTGTTCTAATCGAAGTTTCAATTCAAGCAATACCAGTGAAGATAAGAGTTCATCCTTGTTGTCGAAAAACATCTCGAAGAAGTCGTTCGATCAATTTGGAAGAAGAAACTTCAGACTTGGTCTTTCGAGATCCACAAAAACTCTAACACCACTTCACAAAAACATGAAAATTTCACAATTTTGAGATTTTACAGAAAAACATGCGGTAAAGTTTCTATATGCTGGCAATCAACTGATTCTGGCTGAACGTGTTTTTGCTTGAAATAAATTAGCTACTTAGGTAGATATAAATTTTTTGTTGTTCAGATAATGTTCAGTTTAATTTATTTCCCGGAATATTTTTGTCTTTTGAGCTCGTAGTTGATTCTAGCATTAAATAGTGTTACTGTTGCTGGTGAATATCTTCTACTGTTAGTCCGATTACTGAGCAGAGGTTAAAAAGAAACTTCGTGGCTTCTGCGTTGTACCGTATTTGTAAATTGATTCTTCTGATTCAAACTCATCAGGCCTTGACCTGACAAATTGGGTGAGCTAAAACTACCAAAGGAGAAGATATAAATTTGATTGGCATGCTTAATATGGCCATTGTCCTCAAACAAGACACGCTTTTTGTCTTATATGCCTCAAACGTCCTAATTTATGGCCCATCATTATAATTCACTACGGTCGGCTGAAAATTACATCTTGTTCGGGACAAGCAAATAAACTTCAAAGAAAAGATACTAATTTGAAATCATTACTATCTAGAATAACAGATTAAATCATTAAATAGCAGTTTAAATGATCGAAAGAGTAAGTTGTGAATCATTCAAGAATTTTGTGTTTTTGGGAGGTGGAGTATATGTACGAATGATAATTGCGTTCCACCTAATTGTAGAGCATAAGTTACTGTTTGACAGCACCGCTCTTTGGTATATTGTGATCTAAAAGTCTCCATACCCGAAGACTTACAATGCAAGATTATGAAGATCGCCTTTTTGAAGTTTGAGTGGAATCACGACACCGCAGAGCCAATCAGAAAGTTATTGAAGTCTTCCTTAAACTTTTCATTTGAAGTTTCATCTCAAATTACTGTCGATGAAATTTCAATCGCTTAGTGGTGTCGAAAATTAGACGCCCAAAAGTTGTTAATTCTAGTAGATTAACTTGAAATGTGTAACTTCTCTCTTTGATGAGCAAAAGTTTATCAAGCCAGCTTGCAGAAATTAGTTGACATAAAGTATTGTAATATGCATTTGACGACAACACAGAAAATTGTTTCGTGGGGGCGAAGTGATTCGATTTCTAGTTTTAAAGATTGGCTTTTGATTATCCATTTTGTGTTTATTTTCCTCACTGTCTTTTCAAACGGAATAGTGTTGGTGTCTTTCTGCAAATATTGGAAGGCTTTAATCGGTAAGTTAATTAATTCAAATATAATTCTGATTCAAGGAATAAACAAGCATTCGTTATTTCAATATTACGGATAATTTGACTCTACGACTATAACCAAGTTACACCAATCCTTGACAAAAAATTGAGTTTCAAATTGTCTGCTAAAAATGTTCGCGCTAGAAACCCAAATTTTTCCAAAATCGCTTTCTAAACTTGAGGTTTTCTAGAAGTTACAAAAATGGGCTGTGGGTAGAATGAAGCATTACTACAGAAAATTAATGTTTTCAAGAAACATACCAGAAATTAAAATAAACGTATAAACCACCTGTGAAAGTGATCATTTTTGGCAGGTAAACCGACGTTGAAAACAAATGCCTTCATTTTCAATCTGGCTCTGTTCGACTTCCTAATTGGGACTATCACGTGGCCAATGTCTGTTGTGTTCAAATTGGATTCAAACCAGTGGATTGTGGAGTCAGTCTTCTGTGACATCTGGACATGTCTGGACTACATTCTAACTCGTGGTTCCGTACTCAATGTGGCGATGTTGGCACTGGATAGATACCTGGGAATGAAGATGACGTCACAGTACACAGTTCCCTACCAGACTAGAAACAAAGTGATACTAGGAATGATTTTGTTCACGTGGATACTCCCGATTGTTGTTTTTCTACCTGCAAATGGAATTACTGCGCTGAGTCATACACATGAGCAAGGTACGATCCATCCTGTAATCATTTCACGTTATTCAAGTCTAATAATTGAATCTTCTGAAGCATACTTTAGCTCAGATGGCTATGTGAAGGCGGCTGCATAACTTAGCTTGTCACTTGCTTGCTAGTTCAAATTTTCGACCACTTTTGAATAATGGCAGGAAATATGGTCTAGTTTTGATCCCCAAAAGTTTCATGTTTTTGAGACTGGTCGGAAGAACTGTTTGCTTTTTTCTAACCCCACTAGTACATTCTGTTTCCATCTATCTGTATAATAATCGAATGACATGTTTTGAAATCAAAGGAAATTTTGAAATCGAAGAACAGAATTATTGCTCTGAAATACATAAAACTATATAACTTTCAAAGTTTCATCGCTTCATGAGCTTGCTTGAGAAAGCTTCAATTTTTGTGAACCGTTTTGAGCTATCAAAAAGTTCAACGTTTCATAGCTTTATGAGGAAAAAATGTTTTTAAATAATTTGAAAATATTTCCACAAGAATATTGAAATTTTTTTTTTAGAAAACTTAGGAATTTTTTATTCAAGGAAAACTGTTGTCGAATATCCCCAACTTATTGTTCGCTTGCCCAGCAGGCTTTCAGATCCTCCGTTCACACCACAACAAAAATAAATGACTCAAATTGAAAAAAAAAATGTTTTTTTTTTGGCGGGAACTTCGTGCTACTTGCACAGCCACCGGCTATCCTTGTTTTTACACTTGCGATAAACAAGGGTGTTGTTATCTGTTGCTAGGATTTGTTTTCAAGTAAATAACTTTGTTAACTGGTTGACTGAAATTGGTGGTCATCTCCATCTTACTTTCGTAATCGAATAGACAATTTTAAACATGTCTGCATTTTAAGTGCCCATTCAAATGTGTTTTTTTTGTCTGATGGTTTTAGGTTTACCAACTGCGATTTCAGTGAATCAATTTTTTGTTCAATTACTACAATTTCATTAGTACAAGTTACTCAAGTTCAATTATTACTGGTCATATAGGCAATTTTGATGAGCCTAGGGTACCATATAGGCGATTTTTATGATGCTAGGGGACCTGAAACTTCAAAAAAAAATTACAAAATTAGTTTTCGGCTCAACTGGTGTCTGCTCAAAGATTGTCGGCCTTGTTTCCGCTTCGTAAATTTTGTTCTATTGCTAATAATTGTCTCTCTTTGCATGTTTGCCTTAATTTCCTGTTTGATAAAAACAGGCATTGTGAAAATGTATGGGATTGGGTTTTTAATTATTTTTTTTTGAGAAGCTTTGGAAAATTTTACCACTTTCGCAAAAAATTTAGCCTCTTTTCGTAAAAATCTTCTACTGATTTTCAAAAAAGGGATATCGATAGCAAGATCTTTTACGTTCTTCCATGTGTGCTTGCATATTCCCCTGGTCTCATTTTCTTTTACCCCTTTGTCTACAGCCTTCGAAAAAGTCTGAGCGGGGAATATTTGACGATATTTTTTCTTCTTTCGTTATTTCAAAAACTAACCAACCAAATCGAAGATTTTGGTTTAATTGAAAAGAACGGATTTGAAAAACTCCCCTCTATGGGCAGCTACGCCCAAACTCATTTGACACATAAAATTATGGGCCTCGGAATAGTGAAATTTTGATTTTTTTTAACCTTTTTTTTCTATATTTTATGAATTTTACCAAAAAAACCATCGCATATCTGAGGCTTTGGGTCAAAGAACGGATTCTGGGAAGCTCTTTTGCACATGCGACTCAGCACAATTTTTTTTGACAAAAATGATGGCCCTTGGAAAAGTCAAAAACTTGATTTTTTTTACCGTTTTTTGAAACTTTTTGAATTTTCTCGAGAACTGCTCGGCCAAACCTGGCTTTTCGAGTTCAATCGAAATTATAAGTTGGGCGAATTTCTTCTGCATAGTAGTTTTGGTCAAATTTTTTTTTATCAAAAAGCTATGATTCTCGGAAATGTTAACTTTCTGATTTGTTGACCTTTTTTGGACTTTTCGCGATAACTATCCTGCCAAATCTGATATTATAGGTTTAAACGACACAACAGATTGTTGAAAGCTTATCTTTTTATCTTTCTACGTCCAGATTCTAAAAGAAAAAGTTGTGGCCTTCAAACAAATGAAGGTTTTGAAACAGTTTTTTTGGAAGTTTTTATTGCCTTACTCGAAAAACACTGCGCCAATTCTCTGGCTAATTGCTCAATCGAGAAACCCGATTTTGAGAATTTTCTCTTACTTACCGGCCACGCCTTGTTTGTGTTAAATTCTTCGGAAAATCAAGTTGTTGAACTTCGATCGTTTTTTGGAAACTTTTTCGGTTTTTCCCTATCAATTCTGAGATGAAAAGTTGAATCGAAAGAAGCGGTTGCCCGATTTTTTCCTGCAGATGTGGACACTCTTCAATTTATTGTAAAAAATGTAATATTGTATAGTACATATGTTTTGAGGTTTTCTTTCAATTGTTTGTGGAACAAACAGTTTTACCTAAATGTTTTGAAGGGAACTTAAAACTTTTTTTGAGTTTCAAATTTGTCGACTATTTTTTCTGCTCTAGAATTGTCGGCTTTGTTTTTGTTTTTCTAAGTTTTTCTATGTAGATGCTTATTTAATTTTCAATTATCTTATTTCTTGACATATTTTCTTGAAAGTCAAAACAAAATCAATACGATGATTTTTTGTACAATTTTTTCGAAGTTTTTTTTGTCTAAGGCTTTGATCTCTATTTTTGTCGGTTATTTTGTTTTGCTGTGTATGTGTTGTATCGCAAGTAGTGCGAAACTTCGCTTCGCCTCTGTGGATTTCTGCTTTTTTTTCAGATGTTGAATTTAAAGAGCTCTTAAAAAATAAAATTGTTGCTTGATATTGTCATGTGCATGAGATAGCAATGTTATATTGCAATCTTTAAAATTAACTCAGTCTCTGTCTGTTGTGGAGCAATTTTCACCATACCCAAGCTAATGATACCTTCTCAACAGCTTGCTTCCAATCTACCCGAAAAAAATCTCTGTTTTAACAATCGTGGTCGGAATAATCTGTCTTGGATAGCCTTAGTTACAAATGAAAGGATTTTAGTATGATACCCGCTCGATCCATAGACTACTTTACCGTGAAATCTATGTAACTATAAATGGAATAATCCCCCCACCAATAAGAGTATATGGTCGGAACAATAACGAAGGGCTACGACTGGTTCCCGCTCTTTCTAAATCTGTTATGAATGCCCAAAAAGTAAAGTTCTGTAAATGCTTTTAGTTTTGTAATAGTCAGATAGAGGTTGATGACTAACTCATAGAGTAGCTTATGATAAGTTGAACTGTCTGTTCGTCGTTTCAAATTTTTGGCAGGGTAGGTTGTGCAACTCCGTAGTCGAATACCGATATATGTCCTGTTCTTCTCATTTCCTTAGTCTCAAAATATTTAGAGAAATAGTGAAAAAGATGAGGTGATGTTATGGAGAGATCAACTTTATTTTACTCTGTCTAAGCTCGTCTTTCATGATTGGTTGACAATAAATACCTTACAATCTAAGATTTAAGTTTCAAAATTATTTAAAGCGAGAAGCGGGAATATAAATGAAACTCCGAGTTATTTGCAACCGCTTCAAATGCGCCAACAACGACGGGCTCTACTGCTTGAGAAAACGGCACCGTTCATTGTCGACTGACTGAAAAAATGGTTGGGCTCAAACTGCACTTCCATTTGTCAAAAATGGAGTCTGTTTCTGCAATGAATTTAATACATTCTTTACACTTGCGAAAGCAAAAGATTTGTAATCGGGAACTTGATTTTTTCCCTCAAACATCTGAAATCAGGTAGTGTTCAGAGTAGTTTTAATCCTTATTAAAATGAACATAAAAAACTAATCTGCAGATAAAAATAGAACAGAAAAAAATTTCAATCTAGTTTAGTAAAACGAATTCACGTTCAAACACCAACATTTCTGGTTGCAGTCAATTTGCTACTGGATATAGTTAATTTGAAGAAGTTTAAGAACAGAATTGTGCCTAATCGGAGGAAAAAATGACATATATGAAGCTAATTGGTTAACGGTAAATTTCAAAAATCAGATCTGCCAACTATATAAAATCTGACGATATAACCAAGAAAGGAAAAATGGTCAGCAGACAATTAATCCTAATTTTTGATTAAAACCAAACAGAGCCACTATGAGGCCAAACTCTGCAAAATCTAGAGACAAATCTTAAAGCACGTTAAAAAATTTTGTCTGAACGATCAATAAAATCGAAAAATTAAAGGAAGACAAATAGAGCGCCCTTGTTGTTGGATGCGCTTACAATTCACAAAATACACAGTTTGGTCTCGTAACGGCATTTGGTAGAAAAGATTAGTAAGGCCTACAACTCGCTTTTGCCAGGGTTGGGAATCAGAATCGAAGTTATGGCTTCTTCTTCAAATAAACCTGATTATCTTTGACGCCAGTCAAAATAATGGGTATTTCATAACAATTCAATTCTGATTTATTAGCTGTTAAAACTTGTGGAATAAATAGGACCGCTCTTTTTTGCTTACTACTAAAGAGAGGGGAAGGTCTACATTTATTTTTCAAATCAAACTGTGTTCACCTCCAGTTAGAAGACAACCTAACTTAAGAAACACAAATTACATTTAAATTTCATCAAAATGTTTTCGTGATATAAGATTTTTCGATTTTCTATTTCAAGGTAATTTGTGAATTACTTGAAGTATTAGTTTAATAGTACTTGTAATTTTGCATTAATGATTTAGATAAGACAAACTCACTCGTTTAAGTGAAATTTGTTTCAAGTTTCAAAAATAAGGAGCCAAAAGTGAGCGATATATCAATTTCTTAAATTTTTACCATTGCGAGAGCAAGTGTCCTCAAATCGGGAACTAGACTTTTTTTTCCCGAAAATAGCTTTTGTAACAAATCTGAAAGAAAATGGGAAGTTGCTTTATAAATCAACCTTAGCGACTTCGAGAGTGCTTCCCATTTGGCCTAAAGGTAAGTCGATTGTCTCTGTGCCCTAAAGTTTGGGGTTGGCGTCCCGGCCGGACCTTGTTTTGTTTTTCTGTATGTATGAAATTGTAAAATAAACATTTCGGAAAAAATTGAATTGTTGGACTTCTGTTTGCTTACGTTTTGTCGTCTTAGTTGCCACATTTTAGAGTTTTTGTGCGGTCAGCCGCACTTTTTGTCGTAAGTATTTTTGATGTATTCATGTAATTTGTATAGTTTATTGCCATGACTTTGTATGTATAACTTTTTTTTGTTTTCATTTCGCGTAAAATTCATTCGACGTAAATGTTTTCGGTTAATGTTTTACTGGCTTATTTACTTTGATTTGTATCGCTTCAAAGGCAAAAAAATGATC
Organism: Symsagittifera roscoffensis; assembly: GCF_963678635.1. Lineage (NCBI taxonomy): Eukaryota > Metazoa > Xenacoelomorpha > Acoela > Convolutidae > Symsagittifera > Symsagittifera roscoffensis. The sequence continues at coordinate 17,393,884 of NC_087065.1, read as the reverse complement.
GATTAGAAATGAGGTAGTTTTTCTCGCAAGAGATAACTGTTTTAAAACTTAATTGCTCAAAAAAAAATTTTGGCTTAGAGCGGCTATCTTCGGCTCATTGAACTTACTGTCGGCTTAGTGGCAGCTGGTTAAGAATTAATGACTTATTTAATGCGGTTTGTTGTGTTTCTTGACTATTTTTTGATTTTTTGTTTCATTTGTTCTTAAAATAGTTTTTTTAACGATTTTTTTTATTTTCGTCTTTTTTCTAATCGCTAGTCTTATTTTCTAGGCTTATTTTCAATTTTTCTAATACTAATTTTGGACGTTTCAATTGTTTGCAGATGAGTCATTCTAGGTTCTGAGGCTGATGTATTGGAAATACCTTCTATCAGAGAGTGTCATCTGAAGTCACAACGAGGAGGCGACGTGGTTGCTACCCTGAGTCTAGTCATCTCCATTGCTACCATGCTTTGTCTCGTAGTCCCTTACTCTCTTCTCATTTATGAAGTGCTGCGGCTCCGAAAAGCTCAAGCGTGAGTTTGCAAATGTTTGATGAAAAACTTAAGCTTAAAAAGTAACGCCAGTGAAGTGCTCTAGAATCATAAATCCGATCTGTGCCTGCTCCAATTGCTCTTTTGTTGATTTTTCTTTTTCTGTTTGAACTACAGTTTATGAGGGGCCTAATCAGTAGCGGATTTAGGAGGGGGGACGCCCCCCTCCCTCCCCTCAGGGAGTCGACCCCCTGCCGACCCAAAAGGCCCCCCCCCCCTTTGTACTATTTTAAGATCTCTTTTTTGCTGACTGACCCTAAAATTTTTCTAAAGGCGCCAAAATATACTAATATTGAGGGAGTAGAGCGCGCCGAAAAAACGCGATTTTTTCGTCAAAATTTTCCAAAAAGTGCAAAAATGCCTTTTTTTGGCCTTTTTTCAAAAAGTTGCCTGCGGCGCAGAAAATTTGGTCAAATTAGGTTTTTAATAGTGGGTCGGGAGAGAACTCAGAAAATCAATTTGGTCGGCCTAAAAAGAGGTCGACAAAATTTTCAATTTTTTTACATTTTTTTTTGAAAATCCCCCCCCCCCCCCCCCGAGAAATTCCTAGATCCGCACCTGGGACTGATGATTGTTTCATTCCTTAGTTTATAGCATAAAATTTGAAAATTGTCTTTTATAACAAATTTATATAATTTTAGAGCGCTGGCCAAAGAAAATGAGTCTCGAAAACCGATGGATCGAAAACCAAAACCGGATAATCAGGACAGTTTCCACTTAAACTTGAACCCTGACAACAGCTTGTCGCTTATGATGACTCATCTCAAAAATGAAATTGAAGCCAACTTGGGCCAATTAAATACAATTTGGAGCTGCGATGAATTAGATTGCGCCAGTTCTGAGCTGAATAATGGCTCAAAAAGTGTCGAAAAAGACGATTGTTCTAGATATAAAACGGTGGCGAATCATAGATTAATGAAGCCCCCAAGTAGAGAAGATTGGCACAGGGTTATGACCGAGGGTGTTTATGATGTCAATCCGAAAAGCTTTGATTTGTCCTCAGGGAAACTACAGGTTTACTTTTCTCATGTTGATATTTAGCTGAGGAGTGAATAATTTAATGCACTCCAAAAATCCTTAATAATTTTTAGGACACTTTTAAATTTATTGGAGCTACTTTATAACCCTTGCGATGAGCAGAGCTTAAAGCTAACTTTGTTCGCAGAGGTTAAATATTTAGAAAGAAATTTGAAATGGCAAATTTACAAATATGCAGCATACTTATTTTCCTGTATAGGGCTTGCTATGTAGCCGGTAAATGCAAATCTTGAGTGTCGGCTTTAATTCTGTCGGCTTATTTACCTTATGTTTTTTCATTTGTTGTAGTCGTTTTTCTATATTCATTCAACTTTGCTCCGGTATATTTGATCATTTAAAATCTATTTGTCGACTTTCTTCGAAAACATATTAGAAAAAATCGTGAAAAAAAATTCAAAATTATTACAGATTATTTTTTTATGATTTTTTCTTGAGCTTTTTCTCTTCTCAATAAAGCTTTATTCGGATATTTTCCTTAATATTTCTTGAGCGGCCTGCTGTTTTTGTTGATTTTTTTCGATGAAGGTTATGAGTTGATTCGCAATTTTCTTGGTCTTGGTATAGTTTTCAATCAGTTTTTTGTCAACTTATTTTATTTTGCTTCAAGTGCTTTGTATTAATATACTTTTGCAGAGCGCTAACTTCTCTATAGAAGATACTCAGTTTTCGGAGGCTTTAAAGGCTATCAGATCACAAACTACCTATAAATCGTTTGGATTCATGTTTTGCTCGTAGTTTTCAGATTTTTTCTATTTCGAAGTAACAAATTTAGTGTATTTTCGCTATTTGTTTCTAGCACAATTAATGTTTTATATCTTGTTCTGTATTGTGTGCTTTTTGGGGAATCCACAGGCAAGCAGCTGAATATAAGTTAGGTGTTTCGTTTTAAGACCTGCCAAAACTTTCTGACAGCGAATGAAAAATGAAATAGAAGATAGTTAATTCATCATTTTTTGTAGATTAAGGTTTTTGTCTTAGTTTGTTTGACCTTAGCTTAATGCAACTGTTCGTCTTAATTCATAGTGATGCCTGAGAGTTTTTATTGCTAATTGGCTCAAATTAATGGCATTTTTCTCTACATTTTTTTCTACATTTTCTGCTTCAAAAATTCCCACGTTTTGATTTTTGCTTGACCATTTATCCCGGTTTTGTCTCCATAGTTACAGCTCGGAAATTTTTCATGCTATTTCAATGCTAGTTGCTACGTTCTGCCTCAAGTTTTCATCAAAATGATTTTCATTATGAACATTTCGGGTGTTTTTTTTTGGCGTTTTAAAAAAATTTACGATTCGGTTGCTTTCTGTATTGCAAGTGGTGCGTAGCTCAGCTTCGCCTCTATGTCTAATTCTGAGTGTAATATCACCCCAATTTTACTAATCAAGAAAATAACAAAAACTGTTTAAAGAACAGATGTCCATTTCTCTGTTTTCTTGCGAACACTTGCGATAGCAAATGTATTGGAACCGGGCAGTAGACTTTTTCTCCCGTAATTTACTCTGCTTAAGGATTTCATCTACTAGGCTGGTCAGACCTGATCACCAACAAAGATTTAGAGCATGTATGCAATTTAAATAACTCCTCTTTTCAAATTTTGTTTTTTCCTGGTTCTAGATTTACCAAATCCTATTTTGTATAATTTCGTTTTTCGCCGCTTATAAACTATTTTTTTTTAAATTAAGTAGCTTATTCGGCTGAGTCGTTTTTAAGTTATGTTATATTCGCTAAGTTGCCTCATCCTGCGAGGTATGCGTGGCCAAAGATACTTTCATGTTAATAGATTTTCATTCTAAAATAAATTTTAATTCAACTTTTTTTTATAGCTCACGTTTTTTTGACATTGGCTCAACGAGCGTCTACCCTACTTCCCTAATTGTGTCGGCTTAGTTACACCTTGGTAAATTTTTCCATGCTAAACTTACGCTGGCACTTGTTTTTCTCGACATGTTTTCCTCGAATAAATTCAATTTGAGGCAAATTGTATTAGAAAGTTTTTGATAGATCTAACTTAGTTCGATACTTTTTTTACTCGCAGCCACTCTCTTCATGTTGTCTACTAGCGGACCATGCTATTTTTTCGATGTATCGCTACTGGTGCGAAGCTCTGCTTCGTCTCTGTGTCATTTTTTTTTAAATAATAGTTACCGCTTGGAACATTTTGTGCTGCTTAAACAGAAAACCGGATAGTCTTCTCGTTTCGACCATCGAAGATAAACAGGAACGTTGAATTTAGCATTTATTTCGAAGTAAATCTAGCTACCACTTAAAACGTTGGATGAGGTCAAGTTGTGCTGCGAATTAAAGCCTTTTCTGTGGTCTGTCGTTATTTGGGCTGCAAGAGGTTTCCAGTTTTGTTTTGCCTAAAAATTTAGACCAATTTGATTTCCGCATTTACGTCGTTTCACGGCATTTAAAAAAGAAAAAATGTCGGAAGAATACTGGTCGGAACATTTTCTGCTACTTGCACAGCAACCGGTCATTCTTGTCTAGTTTTGTAATTGTAGGTTGAAATCGAGCAACGGACGAGAATGAATTCGTCCTCGAACGACATTCACTGCCAGGGGTTGGTATCGAACCAACTGGCCACAAAATTCTATCGAATCATCAGTGGCGACCTCAAAGAAGATCTAGAACAATCTAACTGTCCTGACGGGAGGCCCGCTAGTTTGATTGAGGGTGATTTAAAATCCACCAATGAAATCCACCAATGTTCTAGCGAGAAGAAAAAACCTATAGGTAATTCATATTTTCAGTTATAAAATATATTATTTCTTGAAATTTTTAGTATTGTTCACTGTTTTCAGCTTACAAGCAAGTTCCAGCTTAATAGCGACTGACACTGTCGTACTGACTAAGTTTGGATGAAATCTTGAAATATTTCTAAAAGCTGCCTGGAGCTCAAACTTAATTTAAAATAAGTTTATGAAAAACGAGTATGAACGCCAAACAAATTTAACTAGTAATTAAATTTCAGGAAGTATAAAAGAACAACAATCGAATCTGCGAAGATGGCAGAACTGCGAAATGTTAACGGGAATGAATGAAGATAATAGTCTCAGTTCAAGCGAAATTAACGAATCAATCGCAAATGAAAAATCGGATAACCTATTCTCTGAAAATCACCTACAATTAGTCCCCGGAGACTGTGAAATGAGCAAGAAATTAAAAGCACTTGAAAGGTTGGCAGAGAGAACTGCGAATGGAATCAAACAGCTGGACGCTATTCTGTGTGTGGACAACTGCAGAAAAGTGCAGCTGAAAACTCAAGGGCATTCAAATACGAATTCAATCGGGTAATTGTTTTTATTAATCTTACATAGACCAAGAAGGGGAGGTAGGGGGGGACTAGTCAACTATTAAAATTTTTTTCTAAATATTCAGGAACAAACTGAGCCAAGCAAAACGCAAAGCATCCGTTACTAAACAGCAAACTGCAGGCACCAGAACGCGTAAAATGGGGACCACGTTCATTTCCGTCCAAGACCAACAGTTTAAGAATGCAGTTCCAGAGCAAAAGTACTACACACTATCTGAGATTCTCAAACAAATGGGTAAGCTATTGTGTTTCTTTGGTTTTCAGCTTTTTTTTTTAGTTTTCAACAATTAGCTTTCACCTGCCTTTCAATGATAAAAAATGCGCTTGTTCAGGTATCGTGAAGGGCAAATTTTTGGCCCTTTCCACAAACTGGTAAAATTTGTTTAAACGAATCAAGTTTTTAAAGGTACGCCCATGTTTCTTATCACAGTCGCGCTTGCCTAGGTTGTGAAAAATCATCATTTTAGTTTCTCAGTATCTTAATTTTTAACAACTGAATTTATGTCATAGATACACGAAACGCCACATCACGCAGATCAACTGGGCAAAGTTCACACACCGATAGTTCGCTAAGACGAAAGTACGCTGAGTCAATGATGGGGCGTCGAGCGCGAAACTCCTACAGCGAGAGTCAGAAATACACTATCCAAAGAACTCGTGGTGCTGACTGTCTCTCTTACACGGAAGAAAGAAAAGGCAGTTTGGCATCTCTGAAGCAACTCTTAAGACGTCCAAGCTCAATTATATCTCCTAAAAATCTCAAAATCCGCATATGGTTTGTTTGATCTCTCCCCTTTTTCAAGTTTTGTCGTACTTATAAATTATTTACACGAGCAAAGCTTGTGTGATAGTATCAATTCTCTTTTTTTTTCCAAGCTAAGTCGCAAATATTAGTGTTCCTTTTGAAAGTGTTCATTTTGATAAATTACCAGCTATTAAGTGCAGCCAATGCTAAGGATATTCACACAGACTATTATATTGCAAATAGCACTTAAGCTTCAAGGTATCATGGATCTGTAGCGTAGAGGTAGGGAAGGAGAACCGCAACAAAAGAGGGTTCGAACCTGGGTAGGGTCGGATGTTTTTATTGAAATTTTTCGTATACTAGTTAAATTGAGTCTGCTCTATAATTTGAGGCATGTTAGTTGATAAATTTCTTTTTTTTTCAAACTAACTAGTACTGCTAATGCGTCATAATTGGCTTGCATCACTTAGCAATTATATAGACTCATAATTGGCGTGCGTCACTTAAGAAATTTTGTAGACTCAAAGTTTTATGCATTCAGTTTTCCCCAGTAGCGTTATCGGTGATATTTTTGCTTGTGCATGCGAAATGCAACTTCGCCTCTGTGTATGATTCAGTCGCCACAATGAAATTATTAGTTTTTGTGAGCTAATTGTAAAAATTGGGGGTAGATGTTAGCTTTTTACGCATCATCATTAATTCATGCGTTGAGGAAATCCGCCAATAACTCAAATTATTTTTCAAAACCATTCCACCAGCGAAGTTTAAACCGTATAGGATGCAAAAAATTAGAAATTCGTTTGAAAAATGTGCAGGAGCTTTGTGTTCGAGTGTGTTTTAGTTTTTTTCTTTTTTTTTGTTTTCCACGCAAAATCAGTCACCACAAATAAGCATCAGAGAGAGTTGAGTGAGACATCATTTTAAAGCTTTTTAGTCGTGATTTGAGCGGAATTAAAATTTTTTTTTTTTAACTTTTACCATTGTTGAGGAAAACCGGTTTCAAATTTTTGGTTTTTCGTTCAATTTTGAGTGAGCGAACAGGCTTACAATAGTTTTTTATGATAACTAACAGCTTACAATTGCCTAATTTATGCGGTAAAACTAGTTTTTATATGGCTGAAATTTTTTTGAAAATATTGTTTGCAATTGAAAAAGTTGAAAATATTTTTTGCAATTTTTTTTCTTGTCTTTTTTCTACAAAAATTATTCTCCAATTTGCTTAGTTTACTATGAGTATTTAACATGCCTAAGCTCTTGTTTTTCATTCAGATTTTTTATCACCCTACGAAGAAAAATTTACTATAATTTGAAATTTAAAAAAATAGTTGAATTTTTTCAAGACTATGGTCGGAATATTCTGTGATATTTACTTGCACAGCAACCGCCTCTCCTTAATTTTTTTCTTTTTGTTTTCCACGCAAAATCAGTTGCTAGAAATAAGTTTTGGAATAATTTGAGATATGTTTCATATTAAAGCACTTATAGTCGTGATTCGAACGACATAAAAATTTTGGAGATTTTATTTCTGTGTCGAGAAAAACCGGATTGAAATTTTCGGTTTTTGGTATAATTTCGAGCTAATAAGGTTAGCGTGCAGGCTTACAATAGCTTGTTTAAGCCGTAAAAAATTAGTTTTACTTGAGTAAACGAAGTTTTTTGAGTTTTTAGCGCAATTCAAAAAAAAATTCTGTTAAAAAAAGTAGAAAAAACTTGTGAAAATTGAAAAAAGATTTCTTTCCGTTTTTATTCCTTTTTTACAAAATGTGTTTTCCAATTGACCTATTTGTTTATGACTGTCCAATATGCCTAATTTCTATTTTTCCGTTCACATCTTTTTATCACACCACGCAGAAAAAAAAACGACACTAATTTGAAAACAAAATTGTTGTTTTTTAAGACTATGGTCGGAACATTCGGTGATTTTTGCATGGTAACCGGCTATCCTTAGATATGATTTCAGGATAACTACCCCAGAAAATATGAAGTTCGTCCTCCATGTCATCGTCTTAGTTGCCGTCAGTGTCCTATGTTGGCTACCCTATTGCATAATCTCAACTGCTTATTGGTCGAAAATGGACCAATTTCAGCCAATCACGTTCGACTTATCCGTATGGTTGATTTACTTCAATTCGTTCTTGAACCCTTTCGTGTACTTGTCTCAAAATTTATCGGTAAGGAAGGCAGTTTGGAGGACAGTTTTAGCAGCTCTCCCAAGGTGTTGCAAGAGAAGACCGGATTGCTTGCGTCTTTATCTATGGGAAGTCCTTGGATGTGTAAAACCCAGAGACGGATTACATCAATAATTGACTGAAACTTATTAATTCATCATGGGACAAATCAAGGAATCGACGGCCCACAAATCAAGGAATTTTTCTCGGCTTCTGATTAATCTTTTGGTTGATCAGACATCTTTAAGAGGCAAATAATCTTGTGGAGCTCTTTCTGGAGATTTTTAAACCAAAATTGCGAGCTGCTCTTAAAATTATAACAAGAGCACCAAACAAATCTTTTGAAACGCTTAAAAACTGATCAACCAGTTTAGGATGTTAACAAATACTTAAATGATTTTCGACAGAACTCGATGTAACTTTGGCTGAATGGTGTCCTAAACCTTCTTCTGATGACCGAAAAATTGTTATCACATTGCGTTATTATTTATCCCTAGTTTTAGTATTTGAGTCATCAATCTTAGATTAAAATCAATGTTATATTTAGTTAATGCGTAGAAAAATACAATATCACTTGAATGTAAACATCCTTTAAATACATTTTGACTATTTTTTTTCGCGTACTGCGAGAATTTTCAGTCTAGTATTTTCGTTCCGTTTAATTGATGAGAAGAAAAAATGGATTGAAGTAGATTTAACCTACACAAATTCAGGTGGGTGAAACTATCATCTTTAAAAAACATCTGTCATGATGCAAGAGCAATCGATTTGCAAAAAAAAAGCATTTAAACTCAGCAGCGCACATTTGACCGTTCAAAGGCAAACAAAAGAGATAAATTTCATAGAGAATCACCACACAGAAAAAATTATGTTAAAGAAGATACTGAGCAAAAAGATTGGTTACTTTAATAAGACTACTCGTATAACCGGGCTAAGCCATGACTGATCCAACTGCCCCGTAATCTATATCGAATAATTTTTGGGAAAAGAAAACATTGTTAAGCTATAAATTTAAGACAACATCAAAAATTAAGTGTGAAAATTTGAGTCATACGAAATTAATACGACCGATTCGGAAATCTCAATTGAATTTGGAACGATTTTGTTGTGCGGGATATTTCGCCAAACATAAATAATTCGTGTTATGCTTTCAGGATTATGGATATACTCTATAAAGCGCACATGAATTAGCCTAGATCATGACAAAAATTGGCCATTTTTAAACTCCCAAACTTTCGCAAAAATGATCGATTTAACATATTTTTAGATTTGATTATGCAAAAAATATTTTTTGTTTAAAATCTTTTATTTCAATCGCCGAAATTGGCGAATGTAAAACCACAACAAGCTACATTTTTTCGTTTTCTTCCACAGTCAAGACAACACGACTTCAAGGCTACTCAACAAATACCATGTGAAGTTGCGACTGCAATTTTTGATATCGAATAAAAAAATTGAGAACTGTTTTTTGAAATACTTTAATATTTTACGGTAAGTTTTCAAAAAATAATTAAGCCGTTATTACGGGAGGATAGCTAAATATGACGAGGTAAAACATCACGATTTGGAGAGGGTAATAGACAAAAACGACTCACATGATTTTGATCTACCCTCAGAAAAGTCTCTAAAGATTAGCACGCCTAATTGTCTCAACTCTGGGAAAATTTTTCTTGAATTTTAATGCAACTGTAGAGGCTTTTTTATTCTTTTTTGTTCTCTGTTAGGCCTTCAATTCTTTCTCAACTTAAAAAATAATTAGTTGTAACGTAAGAAAAACAAATTTTCCTTTAAATTACAATTTTTTACGTGTATTTTTATACTAACTTGAGTTTTGACTGGAGTTACTTTTTTGTTACCTTGATCGCTACCAGGGGCAGATTTAAGGGGGGGGGGCATACGCCCCCCCCCCCATCAGGGATTCGACCCCCTGTCGACCCAAAGGGTCCGCCCTTTGGTACTTTTTAAGAAATCCATTTTAAGTCAACCGACCCTAAAGTTTTTCTAAAGGCGCCTTTTGAGGGGGGAGCGCGCGCCGAAAAAACGCAATTTTTTGGTCAAAATTTTCCAAAAAATGCCTAAAAACGCCTTTTTTGGACGGTTTTTTCAAATTTTTGCCTGCGGCGCAGAACATGTTGCCAAAAAAGGGACTAAATCATGCTTAGGGAGAGCTCAAAAATCAATTCGGTCGACCTAAAAAAAAAGGTCGACAAAATTTTCGAATTTTTTTTTGAAAATCCGCACCCCCCTCGAGAACATCCTAGATCCGCCCCTGATCGTTACTGTTTTGAAATTTTTTCAATGCTTTCAAGTTTATGGGACCAAATTATCGCAGTTTAGCTAATGAAAGTTTATTTTATAACTAATTAGCTGCAATTGTGGCAAGGATGTCATATGAAAAAATTGTCAAATTCGTAGCTAATTAGTTATAAATTAACAACTTTCATTAGTTAAGTCTGCTAAAGTTAAGATCCCTTAAATTGGAATTTTTGAAAAACTTCATGAAAACTAATAATCAAGCCAAAAACTGAACATTGGTCACCAGGCAACATATCGACTTATCTTACTAGTAAAGATAAATAAAGTTTACCAAAGCTTTGCCATGGTTGATTAATTTTTCTTCAAAATTATAACAAGAACACCAAACGAAACTTTTGAAATGCTTAAAAACTGATCAATCAATTTAGAATGTTAACAAATACGAAAATGATTTTCGACAGAACTCGGGGTAAACTTTGGCTGAATGTGTCCTAAGCCTTCTTCTGATGACCGAAAAATTGTTATTTAATTGCGTTATTATTTGTCCCTTAATTTAGTATTTGAGTCATCAATCTTAGATTAAAATCAATGTTTTTTTTAGCTAACGCGTAAAAACAATATCACTTGAATGTAAACAACCTTTAAATACATTTCGATAAGTTTTTTTGCGTGCTGCGAGAATTTTCAGTCTAGTATTTCCGTTAAAATTGATTAGAGTCAATTTAACCCACGCAAATTCAGGCGGGTTAAAGTATCATCTTTAGAAAACGTCTGTCATGATGCAAGAGCAATAATTTGAAAACAAAGCATATAAAATCAGTAGCGCACATTTGACCGTTCAGAGGCAAACAAAATAGATTAATTACAAAGAGAATCACCACACAGACAAAGTTATGCTACTGAAGATACTGAACAAAAAAATTGGTTACTTTAATAAGACTACTCGTATAACGGGGCTAAAATTTGACTGTTCCAACTGCCCCTTAATCCATATCGAATAATTTTTGGGAAAAAAAATATTGTAAAACTATATATTTTAGACAACATCAAAGACTAAGTGTGAAAATTTGAGTTATACGAAAGTAAAACGACCAATTTGAAAGTCTCAATTGAAATTGGAACCATTTTGTTGTGCGGGATATTTCGCCAAACATAAATAATTCGTAATACGCTTTCAGGATTATGGATATACTCTATAAAGCGCACATGAATCAGTCCAAAGCATGACAAAAATTGTAAGCTTAAAAACTCCCAAAGTTCCGCAGAAATGATCGGGGGGGGGGGGGTAACATATTTTTAGATTTGATTGGGCATAAAAAATTTTTTTTTGTTTAAAATCTTTTATTTCGATCACCGAAAATTGACGAATTTAAAACCACAAAAAGCTAAATTGTTTCGTTTTCTTCTACAGTCAAGACAACAAGACTTGAAGGCTTCTCGACAAAGACCATGTAAAGTTGCGACTGCAATTTTTGATATCAAATAAAAGAAATTGAGAACTGTTTTTGATAACTTTTCAAAAAATAATTAAGCAAAATATAAATTTTTACGCTTTTTTTGCTTGTTAGAAATCACCATCAAATTTTTAGTAGAAAAGACTGGAAGGGTATAGAGAAGAGTTCCTGCAGCAACACGTGTTTGACGATGCACGCAACTTGTCAGATATTTCACATATATTTTTAAACATTCCGCTTGCAGTATTGTTCACCACAGTACTTTTTTGAAACAAAGAATTAGTAATTTTTTGATAACAAATTGTTGCTTTTTTATATTCAATTATTTTGGCTGCAAACAGTTTTCAAAATGCGTTTTAGTTGAAAAAAAGAAAACCGACTTGCAGAAACTAACCAGGTTTGCAATGGGTAATGTGAATATTGATGTTTGAGATATCGACTCATCCGCAGAAGGTGGCCGATAAAAAATTCACTTTTACGCGTCGACACTGAGAAACCGTTCGATTATTTGTGGAAACAGATTCGCAACTATAACGACCTTATATCACCGCGTTACTAAAAAACTTCTGTTTTTTGGATCAGAATCCTAATTAAAACGACCTAAATGTGAATCCTCGTTTGAGCCATTAAAATTTTTCTGTGATGTTAGCAAAATAGAACACAAAAATTGTGGACCACAGTTACTTCTCTCAATGCGAGAGTGGCCGGAACAAAAATATTTGAGAAGTAAATGAAACTGACAAAACGGAGCTTCACATCACTTGCGGTACAACGCAAGTGCAGCATTGCTAGCTTGCGAATAGAAACTGAGACGGAAATAAAAACAATGAAAAAACAATGGGAGAAAAGATGAATTCAGAAAAGCAGTCAAAAAACACAACCACCAGTTTTGAGACGGCGCAAGTTAAAGTAATGGAGCCAATAAAACGAGCCGAAACCATTTCAAGAAAAAAGCTTTGAAGCAAAAAAAAAAGAAAAAATACAATGCCAGTGGTGCTTTATTTGTATGTATTACAAAAGTAATTCAAAATTGTTTACTTCTACGATGAAACATGCGGACAGCTCAAGAAATTTCCTCGATGTGAACACTAAGCCGACAAAACAAGCAGAGAAACGAAAGTCCCATTATTCAGTTTTCCCAGTTTCAATTTCATACTTACTGAAAACAAACAAGGTCCAACCGGGACTCGAACCACTCAAACCCTAGCGTACAAAGGCAATCATGTTACATCTAGACCAATTGGGAACAAATAGGTTTGTTACAAAAGATATTTTGGGGGAAAAAGTCATGTTTCGGATTACAAGACACTTGATCTCGCAATGGTAATCAGTAAAGAGAATGGATATGTCGCTCACTTTTGTCTCTCTCCTGCTTAAGCGAGTGGGATATATCGCTCACTTTTGTCTCTCTCCTGCTTAAACGAGTGAGTTTGTTTTATCTAATTCTTTGCTGGACAATTACATGTATCCTTATAATACTTCAAGTAATTCACAAATGTCTTTGAAATAAAAAATCGAAAAATGTTTTGTTAAATTAACGTTTTTGATAAAATTTAAATGTAGTTTGTAATTTGTTCGTTAGGTTGTTTTCTAACTGGAGGTAAACACAGTCTGATTTGAAAGTAATATGAAGACCCTCGCTTTGGTAGCAAGCAAAAAAGAGCGGACCTATTTATTCCACAATTTAAAAACTAATAAATCAGAATTGAATGGTTATGAAAGCGAAATCCCCATTATTTCGACTGGTGTCTAATGGAATCAGGTCTATTTGATGAAGAAACCTTAACTCCGATACTTAATCCGAAACCTGGCAAAAACGAGTTGCAGACCTTATTAATCTTTTCTACCATGGTGACATTTCGAAGCCAAACTGTGTATTTTGTGAATTGTAGGCGCATCCCCAAAACAAGGACGCTCCATTTGTCTTCCTCTATTTTTTCGTTTTTATTGACCGTTCCGACAAAATTTATTAACGTATTTATGACTTGTCTCTAAATTGAGCACAGTTTGGCCTCGTAATAGCTCCCTATGTTGCTTGGTTTTAGTCATAAATTAGAGGCTTGGATTAATTGTATGTGACCATTTTCCCCCCTTGGTTATATCATTAAAGTTTATTTAATTTGTTCGAAAATTCCGAAATTTTCGAGCAAATTAGCTTTATATATGTCAATTTTTTCCTCCGACAAGGCATAATTTTGCTCTTAAACTTCTTCAATTTAATTATATCCTGTAGCAAATTGAATGCAACTAGAAATGATCGTGGTTGAACGTGCAGTTTTTTTAGGTTGCATTTTTATCTACAGATTCGTTTTTTTGTATTTATTTCAATTAAGCTTAGAACTACCCTGAATACGACCCGGATTGCCAAAAACAGTTGTCATACAATTTTGGTGCAATTCCATGTGTACAGAAAATGTGTTAACCATTTTTTTAAAATGTACAATACACATTTTTTCATGAATAAAAATTCAGATTTCGCTTCGATGTATGAAAAATCGTTTGGGTTCTGCAGGAAAAGGCCGCAAACTAGTGCATTCTCATATTACTATTGTGACTTTTATCTTTCATTGAGTTATTTAATTCTACACAGACAAGTTTTTGCTCCAAAAAAAACAACATTGCGAATAAATTAAAAAATCCGGGACCAAAGTCGAACAAGGATAGTCGGTTGCTATCCATGATGCACAGAATTTTCTTAAAATCTAAATGTGGTCGGAAAAAAACTTTTCTTTATTTTTATTTCAGTTCATTGCCATTTTTTGTAGATAGAGTGAGCATAGAACTATACAAAGCGTAAAAAATTAGCAACTTAGGTAAAGTTGACTCCGGACAGTTATCTTAGTAAAAAAGAATCAAACAAAAACATGAAAAAGCTTGCAATCCAGTAACCCATACAATTCTATTTGGTTTCCAAAACTCAGAAAAAAATTTGCGCAAGGTACAGAGGTTAAAATTTGGTCATTCTTCATGTGAATGTTTTAACTATTCTAGCTTATTTCATTATTCATTTTTGAGCGAGTAACGCGATACAGGAACGTTCGGTATATAAAAATTGATGAAAATTAGACAAGTAAAAAATTTCACTAAAAAATTAGAAAGGGAAACTTCATTTAGCACTTCGGTGGCAATATAGTTTTTCGTTTTTGTAAAAAATGTTTTTAATATTTTTAGAAAATTTTTACAGTTAAAGAAGAGCAAAATGAAGCTTCCACGACCAGTTTATTTAGTTTTTTGTTTAATTGACTTATTTTCATCATCTTTTAAATTACAACAAAACTGAATCGCGCTACTTGCTCGAAATTAAACTAAATTAGTTTGCTAAATTAGTTCAACGTTCACATGAATCATAATTGAATTTCATCCTCTCTACTTAGCCCTAACTTTTTATTAAGTTTTGGAAACCAAAGATTTTCTGGGGTTTCAATGTGGTTCGATCACCATTTTCAATTTAAATTCAAAAAAATTCAAATATGGTTGTGTGCATAATAATTGTGAAAAATGTTCGAGACACACTGAACCTGTCGCAAAAAAAACAATGTGTGATAGTCATTGCAGAAAAAAGGGATTAAACAAAAATTTACACGACAGTGGTTTTGCTAACGTTCTAAGATGTCTCTTCCTGTTTTAAGTTGCTGTTGAAACATCGAGTGACCATTATTTAAATTTTCTGACGTTTCGTCTGAACGATCACCCAACCGCAGGTGAATTTTTTTCTTTGAAGGCATGCATTAACCGTTTCAGATTGCTTTTTCAAAAATAAGAAAACTATTGCCTTTTCGAAATAAGTTATCAATTTAACCGCCTCACTTGATTCAGCTTTCATCCGGACGACAAAATCATTTAAAAAATCTGCCAGGTAGGAGAAAATGAAGTCAAAGTAAATTAGCTTTTGTGATTATAGCAAATAGAAAAACGTTCAATTTAATAATGTCCAGCATTTTAAAACTGCGAATATCAATCAAAAATTGACCGCTTCAACATTAAAAATTGTTTGATTAATTATATTAAAACATTGGTCTTCTAAATACACAAGTCTGAGTACAGTTGAAACAAGTGCGATGTTTTCGGATCCCAGAACTTTCTTCAGTTCAACTATAGACTTGGTCTGTCTGTATATGTCAATGCATTTGGTCAGGAGCTCTGCTCCTAAATTCTCGTCTAGTCTCGTCAAGAGGTCGTCTATTTTCTGTCTCATTTCGATTGGTGTTTTGCAGTGGTTGGGAGATTGTTCTTGGTTTTTCGGAGTTTTGGGTGATTGCGCATTTGATGCGATTGTTGGTGGGTTTGGATTGTCAAAGTTAAAATTGAAGACGTTGCCAGCTCCAACTTCTCGGAGACCTGGAATATTTGGCTTAAATTTGGCGGAAGATCAATGGCAATTTTTTTTTAATAGACAACTTTTAATCAGACTTGCTTTAATAGACGTGTTTGTCAAAAGCATCATCATGACAAGAACAAAAATATTGAGTAAAACGGTTAAATTCGTATCGCAACATAATCTTTCAGTATTTCAAGATTTTTCGAAAACCATTGAGAAAACGTTGCGATACGAATTTAACCGTTTTACCCGATATTTTAGGTTCTTGTTATGATGCTTTTGACAAACAAGCATTTTGAGCGATCTCTCCTCAAATTAGGTTTATATTGGCGAGAAGGCGCTTTCAAATATTGAAGGCTGCTTGCCCAAAAGTTTGTTAATAGTTTCGATTACAAGCGCTCACAAACTCAGCAGATCCTTTTCTTACCTTTCGGAGTTTTGACTTTTGGAGTGCTTTTCTCAACGGCACTCAAACACCTTCGGTTCTTCCTCGTTCCTTGATTGACGTTAATAACACCGCCTTCCTTACTCGCTTTCTGCTGCGCAGAATGTTTATTCACATGCCCGAAATGAAGTCCTCGTTTGTCCATTCGCAGACTGAAGAGCTGTTTCAAAAACGCCGCACTCGGTCTGTCTTGGGGCTGCATGTTGATTAGTTTGGGAATCAAACTTGCTAGAACTGGGTCGGCATTCGCAGCTAAGTTCGGATATTGAGCCTGTAAAATTTTCTGAACCAGTGCCTCGACACTGGACGCCAAGAAGGGTGGTCTTCCGGTGAGCATTTCGTATAATACACATCCAAGGGACCAAATGTCGGATTTGAAATCATATTCGATCCCTAAATATGAAGGTAAATTGTTTGAATGTCTCAGGGCAAAATTTAACTCACATCTTCGACAAAAAATTAAACGATGACCAAACTTCTGACAGCTCCGTTTCAGCTCAAAAAAGTTTGGGGCAAAAAAACTGGATGTATCTCAAAAAGAAGCAAGTACGACAGTGATGTACCGGGTTCAATTGTGAAGAGAAAAGTTAAATGATCTCTATTCGAATTTAAGGTAGAGAATCAACCTTGACATATCTCTGGTGACAAATAGTAGGGCGTGCCAATGGAAGTCGCAGTCTTGTAGTCGCTCTCCCTCCTCAAAACAGTGGACACTCCGAAGTCGCCTATCTTCACACTCGTCCTGTTGCACCCAGCTACACATCCACATGAAGATTTGAGCAGCAGGTTGGAGGGTTTGATGTCTCGGTGGACCACTTTCTGCATGTGGATGTAGTCTAACCCACACACTATCTGGTAGAACCAATCTGCGAATAACCACAATCCCAATTACACCAATAATGTGCATTTTTTTTTACCATCGCACGGATAATGATACAAAAAAGCCATCGGTAGAATCATTTGCAGCAGGTCGATTAGTTTGTTGTCCAAAAATCATAACCCGAAGATACTGGGCAACTTTCACAAGATAGACTAGGGATTTTTGATTGCCAATAGTAATCTCCGTTCAATTTTTATCGATGCTTTATATACCAAAAAAAAATTATCCTTCAACTAAATCAGGACGAGTCAAAATAAGCTTGTTTCCTCCCGTGACTGACCATGTAGCTGTACAGATGATAGTTGGTGGTTCTCTTTGTCCTTGATCACACCGCTCAAGTCCCCCATGTCCGCATACTCCATGATGATGTGGATCTCTATTTCACGCACCACATATGCACGCTTGTACCTAAATGCCAGCTACTATTAGAGTTCTAAATTGTTAGTCTTATTCTTACTTTAAAATATTTGCTTGTGTGATCTATCGACTTATAAAAAGAAGGTCTCGAAACACCTCCAATCACCACCTCAATACGAAATGTCTCAAGTTCCACTTATGATGAAAAAAAAACTTTCGGAACTTTAAACGAAAATATTTTCCAAGCATTTTCAAATCAATTTTCTCGGTTGCAAAGATAGCAAGCACCGGGGACAAGGTACGCCACTTAAGTCGAAATAATCGCAACCCAAAATCAGTAAATTGCAACCGTCGCGACTCGAAATGGTCAATTCGCGACGTTTGTGACCCAAAAAAAGAATACTTTGCGCAACCCAAAATTACTGTGCGACTACGAAATTTCAATCGCGCAACCCCCGTCGCTCGGCCGTATTTGATTCGGACTTAAGCTGCGCACCTCTACCCGGGAACAACAAAAAGAGATCGTCAAAAGACAAACAATTTGATACTAGCACACTGAGAAAAGATTGTCGAAAGGCTATAACAATTAAAATGCGACTTACCTGATTATGTTTGGATGCTTTAGAATTGACATGATGTCTATCTCTTTGCGCACCATTTCCCGCTGCTTCTTAGACAACTGGGTCGAGTTCAGAACCTTCATAGCGTATCGTTTTTTAAGCGGCTCAATTCGAACCAAGTAAACTGAACCGTAATTTCCTTCGCCTATTTGCCTCAAACATTCCACTTCCAACGGCGCGTTTTCGAGAGACATTTGAAGTTAAAATGTTTTAAAAACGGTTTTTGCCGTGAAATCTTGAGGAACTGAAATTTGAAATTTCTTACTGCGCGCAACCAGAAAACTAAAAACATAGTTCGTTTTTGTAAAAAAAAAACTAAAATTAACTGGTCATTGAACTCTGACCTTGAGAAGTGTTCTGAGATATGTTTGCCCTTTTTATAGCTTTGAACAATTCTCTCGGACAACGCGTTAACGCTCTGAAAAAAATATCGACCTTGAAACAGTGAAATAGAATTGAATTGCAAACATATTGTAAAATATGCATCATTAGAACTGTCGAAAGAGCAAAACAAAATGATTGCACTTTTCAGAGGTCAGAGTTTTTCTGAGTATTATCTTCAAGACGCTCCTTAAACCAATTTTCACTCAGCGGCGATCTGACATGTAATTCCTCATTGGAAAAAAAAACAAAATGTTGACAAAAAAGCGAATTCGACAAATCGAAGAACATTTTCTAATTAGTTTCAGCTTGAAGGTCAAAAGTAAAATGTTGTTCAATAAACTTGTTAAAAGTTAAAATTGATTTTGTCTCCAACTTTTCGCAAATCTCAATAAGTCATTTGTTTTTTTATTTAAGTTTTTTTTATCCAGTTTTTTCCAACTTTCTATCCATAATTATCAAAAAATTTTTGTTTTCAGTAGAAGCACTAACTATATAAGGTCGATAAATTTTGAGTTGTAAAATGTTAGAAACGAAACATTACACTTACTGAATCAAGAAAATTTTGAGTAAAAATTTTTTAAATAGGGTTGATGTCCGTGTTATAAGTGGTCATTCAAAAAAAATTAATGTGTTTTTTTTTCAGTAAATAGTTTTTAGCCAATCATGCAGTATGAGGTCTGGCATGTCTACCTGAAAAAAAGTCAAGAATTTACCATTTTAATACCGTCAAAAATTTGTCTCGTTAAAATTTTCTATTTAATCAAGCATCAAAACATCATGGAAGTTTCCATTTCTCTCACCTAGCGTATAAATCCAAACTCCCTTATCAAATAGCTCATCTTCCCAGAAAATGTCCAATTTTTCACAATCTGTTTTCTCATGCCGTGTCAAGTGTACCAGAGATTTTATAGCCGTTAGTCAATTATCAAAATATTTTAAATTTTAAATTGTCTCGGTGTCGAGAGAACTTGATCTGATTTTTTCCAGTTTTCCGACACAATTACAAAGATGAAAAAAAGGAAGAATTTTTATCCCCCTCACATACATAATGGAAATTTGAACAAAAAATCAAAATCCGAAGCTGTATTTCATGTCGCATTTGGGTTGCTTTGACCAAAATGTTTTATTCTACAGGTATATTACTCAAAGTTTTCGTTACACTTGCGAGAGCAAGTAATTTGTAATCGAGAACAAATTTTTTTCCCGTAAACAACTTTACTCTCAAGTCAGTAAGAAACTGAAGTTGCATTTTATTGAAATGTTGCACTCAAAGTCTGGGGTTCCAGTCCCGGCAAAAAATTGTTTTTTTTTCGGCTCAATTTCATATTTTTTCGGCTCAATTGGCGTATCTTTGAAGATTGTCAGTTCTGATAAATTATAACTCAAATGTTTTGCTTGGCATGTTTGCCTACAATGCTCTTTTATCAATTTCTTTTTCGTCTTCGCTTTTGAGTTGTTCAAAACCTCAAAACCAAAATAGCTTAGTTTAGTTGTCAAACAACTTGTAAATTTTGCCACAATGGAGATAACGAATTTTCTACACATAAGAAAAATGATCATAAATAACATTTTTGGAAACCAAGTCTTTGCGTGTTTCGAGTCAAATAGACCTCTGATCAAACCATTGATTATAATTGTATTCTAAAAATTTTTGTTCTACAATTTTTGAAGTGTGAAGGGGTTTCTCTTGTTTTGAGCCAGATAAATTCTTTGCTCAAGCCCTAATAGAATAAATTACTCAAAGTTTGATGGTTTTCCGGGACCAAAAAAAAACGATTTAATTCCGCAAGATTTTACGCAAATTGTATGTCAAATCTGAAAGACTTTACGCAAATATATGTCGCTACTTAACATTTGACAAAACCCGAGTTGCTTTTGTCGAAGAGATCGTGAAAAAGTGGACATTTTTGCAGACTGCAGAGTTGTTTTTGCGGGAAGGCGAGCTGTTTGGTAACGTAGTTTGGATTTATACGCTAGGTGAAAGGAATGGAATTTTTTCAAGTTTTGATGTTTGATTGTATAGAAAATTTTAACGAGATGAATGGTAAGCTTTTAAATCAGGATTTTTTTTCAGCTAGACACGCCAGACGTTATACTCAAAATTTCTGAAAACTACGCGATCCTCCCACAAAAATGAAGGATGTTTTTGGTAAAATGCACAAAAATTTAAAATCCAAAAGTGTAGTCTACTTCGCATTTGGGTTGTTCTGATCACAGTATTCTATTCAACATGTAAATCAACGGGCTTTTCTCGATTACACTTGCGAGAGCAACTTTTTCTTAATCGGGTAAAAAACTTTTTTTTTTACCGGAAACGATTTTGCTGAGAAACGTGTAAGAAATTGAACCTGCTTAAAAATTTACTTTTGGAGCCTAAGGTCTGATGTTCGAGCCCTGGTCGAATTTTCTTTTGTTTTCTAGTAAAAAAGAAATCCAAGCTTTTTTCCAGTGAAAACTGAAGTGTCGGATTTTTGCTTGTCTGCTCAAGTCTTCTTCGGATTAAACTCCATATCATGGATGTTTCATGTACTGTATGCAAGTTTGCTTGTAGTTGTTAGTGTTACTATTTGTAGTTTCAGAAGGCACTTATAATTTTTAATTTTTAGAATAGGTTTTTCCCCGCTCAACTGGTGTCTGTTCAAATACTGTCAGCTCTGTTTCCGCTTCGCAGGTTTTCTTCCGTTTCTTTTTTAAAACTCAAAAGGTTTGCTTAGCATGTTTGCTATGATCTATTTTTACCGAGATTACGAAAAATTTCATAGACATAGTTTGTTTTGACATTACGAGACCAAACTGTGCACTGAACAGGAACACAATTTTGTGCCTGTATATTGCTGGATGCCAGAGACAAGTCTTTATCTAAGTTGAACTTTTGTCAGAACAACAAAAAAATAGAAAGAACAAAAGAAGAACAAAAGTAGCGTCCTTGTTGCGGAATCCGCCTAAACTTCACAAAATGCACAGTTTATCCTCGTTAGGAAAACTTCTTAAAAAATTTTTCTCCGCCTCTGCGTTATTACGTTGTACAGTTACCTCAGAATCAGATATTTTTTGTTGTGTGTCTTTGTTTAACTGTCGAATAACTTGAATTTCGCATACATGAGCAAAAAGATAACAGATACAGTTTTTGGAAAGCACTTTTTTGCGTGTTTTAAATCACGTCGACTTTTGATCAAACAATAGACGAAAGTTTAATTCAAACTATTTAACAAGCTTAGAGACGTGTAGGAAGTTTTTCTTTTTGTGAGCCAGAAATATTT
The DNA here is from genome assembly GCF_963678635.1 of Symsagittifera roscoffensis. NCBI lineage: Eukaryota > Metazoa > Xenacoelomorpha > Acoela > Convolutidae > Symsagittifera > Symsagittifera roscoffensis. The sequence continues at coordinate 17,372,113 of NC_087065.1, read as the reverse complement.
ATTGCATGTTGAGCTTAAATAATTTTAAGTGGCCAAAAAGCATGTTTTATTAAATCCGCTAGATTTTAAGCAAATTTTAGGCCACTGTCAAAAATTTGACCAAACGCGAGTTGTTTTGTTTGTGAGTAAATTTTAAAAACTGAATTTTTTTGAAATGTTTGCTAAAAAGGCGAGCTATTTGAGAATAGAGTTCGAAATCATACTCTAGCATGAGAAAATTGATAAAAATTTTTCACCTTATTAGAAAAGTAAAACCTGAATTTTTTCAGCTAGATACGCCAGACCTCATACTGCAATAGTTACTATAAAATATCTATGAAAAACAATACTTAGATCCTTCTTTGATTGGCCACACATAGTAAAACCATCCTTAAGGCATCTGCAGGAAAAACGCTCAGCTGCATTATGTATAGCGCTCAGATGAAGTATCTTGTTAAAACCTTATTGCCCGCATTGGATTTCCATGAATAAAAATCGATTATAATTGAGTTTCCTTGTTAGTGTCCACAAAAGTGAAAACAAATTGATTATAATCAATTAAAAATGGATTAAAATATTGCTATTTTTCGAGGCAAAAAAAAACCTTTTTTCATCCATTATAATCGATTTTTTCTCTATACTGAGATGCGAATTTCAACGCATATAAAGTCTTTTCTACGTTTTAAACTAAAGTTGGTTACGTTGGTTACGTTCAATTTAACTTTTTTCTACCTATCTTTGATATTTTTGTTACTTTTTTACGTTACTCAACATTACCCTCCTAGCGTTTGAGATCAAAATGGGGGTGGGTTCAGTGGAGGGATGCTCAGGTGGGGTTGGGTTCAGGTGGAGAGACAGATGTTCAGGTGAGGTGGTGTTCAGGTGGGCGGATGTGTTCTCAGGGGGTTCAGTGGGGGGGGGGGGGTTCGGGTTCAGGTGGGGGAGGCAATGCTTTGCAAAGTTTCCGCATTACTTATTTAATAAATGCAGAATTTCTTGCAAAGTTTTGCACGACGCGCGAAACATAATTAAAGTGGAAAAAAATCCATTTTAATATGATTTCCTGCTTATTATAAAATCCATTATAATGGATTCGAGATGAATTATAATGCATTTTGTTTTGGTGAGAAAAAATGGATTTAAATCCATTTTAGTCCAATTTTGTTATCTGAACGTAACATGGTAATCGATTTTATCTACAACATTTTAGACCACGAATATCCATTATCGTTCCAACTTTCGATACAAAAGTAACAGAAGATTTGTGCTCGGGGTAGGGTTTTTTTCTTCAGACAAATTTCGACTTTTTAACTAGCCATTTTTGACGGAATTTTTTTTATCATTCAAAAAGTATTGTTGTCGTGAGCTCAAATTTGAAAAGATATTTCACCTGTTGTCATTTTTCGTAAAGTTATGGGGGCTTAAAGATTGCCATTTTGGGCAATTTGGGACAATTAACGCGCGATATATTTCGCGCTATTAACGCGTAAGCGGAGAATTAATCCGTCTTAAAATTGTTCCAATTTAGTTGAGAGAAGCGTATTCGCCATGATTGATTTGTTACAAGGAGCAAAACCTATCCTTTTGAACTTTATATGGCGTGTGGGGGTGGATAATTTTCATAAAAAGTTTCAAATGTTATTACTGCTCGTTGAAACCTTAAAAGGCAGTCGAAACATTCAGAGCTTCACCCTGATACAAGCAGTCTTGTAATCGATTTGTTTTCACTTTTTTTAAATGTGGGTGGTCGTGATTCATATTAAGAAAATTGTCTACTCTTGTTTAAGTTGCTTTTAGCCACAATAGTTTCATTCAAGCAGAATATTGTGTCGTAGCTGAACACCCTCTACTCTCTAAAAAAATGAACAATCAGTATACAAACACATTCCTTTTCGCTTTTGCTGTTTTTTGCTTGTTTGTTTATTGCTTCGCTTAGATTGCTTTTGTCAAAAAAATCTGTGTCACTAGTAAAACATTCGAACATTTTTATTGAGTGCGTCGTAGAATGCTCTTTTTGCATAATTTGTCTTAATTTTGTTCAACTCTACAATTCTCAAAAAAATAGTTTCACAAGAAAGCATTAACCATCGACAAACTTTCGGAACCAAACTAAAAGCGTGAGTTTCAAAAAATTTGTATTAAGAGAACTCAATTCAATTTTTATATCGCATAATCTGAAAAAGATGTGGAATTACTTTTCTCAATCGGCTTGCTTGATGTCCCGGCTATAAGGAGACATTCAAAAAAGTTATTGTTTTTATTTCAAAACAATTCAGTCACGATGAATGCATGAAGTTTGCGTGTCTAGATGGAAAAAAAGAAGTCATTTTCAAGGTTTCAGCACTTCAACACTTTGTTTGGTATGAATTTCAGCAATTATCTCGCGAAAAAATTCAAGACAACTATGATGTGTATTTTGGTCAGTATTTTTAGTTGGCACTTAATTGGTTTTAGCTTTTCTAAGAAAAACTTTCTACAAGCCGTGATTTTACTTTGGGTAGTAATTGATCAATTTTGTTGTTAATCCATTTTTGTTGTGGACCGATCATTGTTTTCATTTTTCCTACAAAAAACCAAGCACGCTCTGCTTCAACTTTTCAAGCCCATGCTCAGGTGTACGTATTTTTCCCACCCCGAGAGCTTTTTTAGGTTTTTGATTCATGACGTTTTGCTGAGTTTTTATTTTAAGACTAAGGTTGCTCTTCCGCTGCTTTCTCTAAATTTTAATTCGTCTGAACGGGTAAACAAAATGTGAATTTGCTTGCGCTCAGTTTTTCTTGTGTTGTGTGCTTTCTTTTGGTATATACTGATTTTTGCTAGGCTGTCTAGTCTACTGATGCAGTCGGAGTCGTCGCTGGAGCGTGGCTCGTTTTCTGTGTTGATTGTCTCGTGCTGCAAATATCTTCCTTCAGATCCTCTTCAACGCAGATGTGCTTAATTTTCTCTCTCTATGAGCCAGATGAAACTCTTTTTTGCGTAGTTTGCTCATTCCAATATGCGTTTTGCCTAGTTTGATTTTTCAGATTAAAATTAGTCTGCCTTCTCTCTAGTTTTCAATTTATGTTAATGGAGAAAAACTGCATGTTGGCTCGAGTTTGTTTTTTGTTGTTTGCTTTTTTATCAGCATTGTTTGCTCAAAAATTTGTTTTAATTAGTATTTTTAAGATTCTTCACGTCAGTTTTACTGAAAGTGTTCGGGATACTACAAAATGTCTGAAGCGATACAGTAATTTATCCAGAACAAAAAATCTTTTACTCGTATTTCGAAATGCAATAAAAGTAGAGTGGACAGAAAACGACATCAGTTTTTTAACAGAGCTAAATTGAAAATTCATATGTAAACAATTTTATACAATAATGATTGCTTGTAACATTTTTTTTGTTCTGACGAAGTGCTGGCCTCTTTTTAATTGTACAAGGTGGGGAAAAAAACTGAATTACTGTCACCTAACGTGGTCATCCTTTCCGTAAAGTGTCATTATGAAGACAACAAATGTTATATTGCGGCGTCTTTTCAGATGTTTGTTCACCCCCCTTGGGCTAGCTGCGGCTTTTTTTAAGCGTTGCTTGCTTTTCATTAGTGGCTTTTGATTTTGTATGGTTTTTCAGATTATTTTTGTTCTTTCCCTGTTTTGTTGAAGCTTCGAATAAGCAGAAAGGGGTGGACAATTTTTGTATTTGATGGCGCATATTTATTGTTGCGCAATTTAGTGGGGATTTGATTAAGTTTTGGCATGTTGTATAGGGTTTTGAAGCGAATTGAATCACTCGTGCGCGGTGATTTCAGATGGATGGTGTCTGGTGCAGTAGTTGTCGTCCTGGGGCGCCTTTTTGGCGCAAGTTGTGTATGTTCTCCCCTCCACAGGTGCTAAAGTTAGGTTTTTCTGCATTCCTTGCTTTTTGCAAGTAATTTTTTGCTTTGGCTTGATTTCATCTTTAAAATTACTCCTTCGCTACGAGTTTCAGATTTCAATTTATCTCGAGGAGGGCTTAGTACACTGTGCAATTACTCGGCACAACTTGTCATTGGTTGTGTTGTCTGCTCAATTGTGTTATAAACTTAGCTTTGTCTGTGCTGCTGAGACCTCTGGCGCAGTTTGAGTCGCGCGTGCGTACCTGATTTTCTTGGTGGTTGTCTGGTGCAGTAGTTGTCCTCCCAGAGCAGAGTGTCTCTTCAGTCTCAAGTGTTTTTACAGTTCAACTCTACTACATTTTAAGTCTGATTTCTGTTGTTTGCCTTCAGAGTTAACTTTTTCGCTGCGTTTTTGAGGCTGTACAATTCACTTTTCTTTTATATGTAACAAATTTTGCTACGCTGTTCGGGACACTTGGAATCAATGTTGGCGAGTGGCTAAATCTCGGTGTGAGTTGAGATAGCACAGCGAGATATATTACAAATAAGGTTGAGAGATAATCCTCCAGAAAATGTTCAATATTTAATTGTTTTTTATTGAGATCTCTGAAACAATTTTGTCTCCACCTTCTTGTAGGAGATGAAAAAGTTGTTACAAAAAACGAAACTCAAAAAAAAAATAACCAATCAGTTAGTTTATACAGGTTTGGATCACATTTTTATAATGCATCAACGGTGAAGAAATCATTTGAAAAGATTCAATTTTCGTTCCAAAATTCTACTTAAATTTTTTAAAACGTTTACTCATTGTTTGTTTGGTTTTGATGGCTTCGTTTTGGTCTTTGTGGTCAAAATTTCAATTGAAATTTCTACTACGATTTTCGAACGAGCAAACAAGAAGAGATATTTGGATGACTTGAGAAGATAATTAATTTAAGTAGAGGATACAAAAATGAATCGTGAGTGGTGGAAAAACTTGAAAACCCAAAGCAAGATCAAAAGTTATGTCAGACCCTTTTTTTTTTACAAAATGTTCCTTTTCAAAGAATCGTTCTTAGCAATAGTGAAAGTTGGATATCTGATTCTGGCTATGTTCAGTGCGACTTTGTGGTTCCAGGTGGAATAAAAACGAAACTTGCTACTTTTCTCCAAATCTTCAAGAAAATTTGCATTTGGAACAATAGATACCGAATAATATTTGGAACTTATGCAACTGAGAACGAAATGTTAATACATCCTCAGTGAGAGCAGGTGTTTAACTTTAAGCAATAAAATGGGTGTTTTAACTCCTCTTTTTATTTTTAATTTGAAACTTGGCTTTTATTGTATCAAAGTTTGTCATGATATACAATATTCTCATCATACCTGCTTTAGCCTTTTCGTCGAGTGCGTTGTTGATGGTGGAGGAAAAAAAGATGTTAACACTTTATCAGGAGTTGCAGCGGAAACATCGAAAGGATAGTCTTGAAAAAATTCACATCATATCATAGATAGATCTAGCCATACAATCAAAATTCTGATTGATGAAAAAACTCACAAAGCAATCAAAGAACCATTGTTCAAAAGACTGAATGCAGTTGATAAAACTAGTTGTTTGAGCTGCTAAAATCTTTTATTGAGCACAGAAAACCCCTTTTTATTGGTTTTCTCGTTTTGCAGTACGCCAAGTTGAGAATGTTATTGTACGCCAAAGCTCGCTATCTCCCCTTTCTGAACATTTCTGAGCACAGAAGAAAAAAGTAACCGAAAAGAGACAAAGAGAAGTCAGTGTCTGTGCAAATAGAACAAAATGTTCCTTCTAACAACATTTTTTTGCATTTTTTGTCCAATTTTATATATTTAGGGGAAAAGTAGAAAGGTGATTTTAAAAACTTCAATAACTAGCCTATAACTGATAATTTATTGCACAAACTGAAATTCTTTTCTTCACTGGTACGATTCCGGTGCGACGTTTGATGCGGTGTAATTGTTTAAGTTGCATTTTTTCATGAAATGGGCAATTTCGAAACAAATGAAACCCAAATTATGACCTTTAGTAGTTCAATACAGTACTGCACTTGACCTGAGTGCTAACGTTTATATCTCCAAACGAATAAGAACTCGCCTTAGTCCATAGTTCATCCAGCCACTTCAAGACGTAGTTGGAACAAAAAATTACTCTCTGTCAAATTTTTTGGCTGTTGGATTTCGTTTCTTACGGACACGCGCTGAAACAAACGGGGATGAACTGAAGTTTTATGTTCAACTGATTCTATATAATACCAAAAACCGAAATATGCGTTGCAGAGCTTTGCATCACTTTTATTATAAAAACAGACAAAGTTCCTAAGGAAATTACCAATGTGGAAGTTTTTACAGGCTTCAACAAAATAATTAAAAATACACAACTGATTGAAAACGTTATTTAATTTATTGCGCGCATCAGGTGATTATCAGCTTCAAATAGCGATTTAATACTGGAATTTAATTTAAAAGGTTGAATGCAGTTGATGATAACTCGAAATTGATAAATGCTTGAAGGCCAATGAACGTAGTCAAGTCACTTAGGACACTTTTGTTTCGGTTGGAGCATCTTAGTTCTTCAATTAAGAATGGGGAAGTTGTTTTTTCTTTTAAGAGTGGCGTCTGTTAAATCTGTCTAATTATTGGGGTTGTATGCTAATTTGGTGAGTTTTTCACCTGGAGAGCTTTACCATCGTAACTTTTGAAATCATTTGAAAAGATTCAATTTTCGTTCCAAAATTCTACTTAAATTTTTTAAAACGTTTACTCATTGTTTGTTTGGTTTTGATGGCTTCGTTTTGGTCTTTGTGGTCAAAATTTCAATTGAAATTTCTACTACGATTTTCGAACGAGCAAACAAGAAGAGATATTTGGATGACTTGAGAAGATAATTAATTTAAGTAGAGGATACAAAAATGAATCGTGAGTGGTGGAAAAACTTGAACACCCAAAGCAAGATCAAAAGTTATGTCAGACCCTTTTTTTTTTACAAAATATTCCTTTTCAAAGAATCATTCTTAGCAATAGTGACAGTTGGATATCTGATTCTGGCTATGTTCAGTGCGACTTTGTGGTTCCAGGTGGAATAAAAACGAAACTTGCTACTTTTCTCCAAATCTTCAAGAAAATTTGCATTTGGAACAATAGATACCGAATAATATTTGGAACTTATGCAACTGAGAACGAAATGTTAATACATCCTCAGTGAGAGCAGGTGTTTAACTTTAAGCAATAAAATGGGTGTTTTAACTCCTCTTTTTATTTTTAATTTGAAACTTGGCTTTTATTGTATCAAAGTTTGTCATGATGCACAATATTCTCATCATACCTGCTTTAGCCTTTTCGTCGAGTGCGTTGTTGATGGTGGAGGAAAAAAAGATGTTAACACTTTATCAGGAGTTGCAGCAGAAACAACGAAAGGATAGTCTTGAAAATATTCACATCATATCATAGATAGATCTAGCCATACAATCAAAATTCTGATTGATGAAAAAACTCACAAAGCAATCAAAGAACCATTGTTCAAAAGACTGAATGCAGTTGATAAAACTAGTTGTTTGAGCTGCTAAAATCTTTTATTGAGCACAGAAAACCCCTTTTTATTGGTTTTCTCGTTTTGCAGTACGCCAAGTTGAGAATGTTATTGTACGCCAAAGCTCGCTATCTCCCCTTTCTGAACATTTCTGAGCACAGAAGAAAAAAGTAACCGAAAAGAGACAAAGAGAAGTCAGTGTCTGTGCAAATAGAACAAAATGTTCCTTCTAACAACATTTTTTTGCATTTTTTGTCCAATTTTATATATTTAGGGGAAAAGTAGAAAGGTGATTTTAAAAACTTCAATAACTAGCCTATAACTGATAATTTATTGCCCAAACTGAAATTCTTCTCTTCGCTGGTGCGATTCCGGTGCGACGTTTGATGCGGTGTAATTGTTTAAGTTGCATTTTTTCATGAAATAGGCAATTTCGAAACAAATGAAACCCAAATTATGACCTTTAGTAGTTCAATACAGTACTGCACTTGACCTGAGTGCTAACGTTTATATCTCCAAACGAATAAGAACTCGCCTTAGTCCATAGTTCATCCAGCCACTTCAAGACGTAGTTGGAACAAAAAATTACTCTCTGTCAAATTTTTTGGCTGTTGGATTTCGTTTCTTACGGACACGCGCTGAAACAAACGGGGATGAACTGAAGTTTTATGTTCAACTGATTCTATATAATACCAAAAACCGAAATATGCGTTGCAGAGCTTTGCATCACTTTTATTATAAAAACAGACAAAGTTCCTAAGGAAATTACCAATGTGGAAGTTTTTACAGGCTTCAACAAAATAATTAAAAATACACAACTGATTGAAAACGTTATTTAATTTATTGCGCGCATCAGGTGATTATCAGCTTCAAATAGCGATTTAATAATGGAATTTAATTTAAAAGGTTGAATGCAGTTGATGATAACTCGAAATTGATAAATGCTTGAAGGCCAATGAACGTAGTCAAGTCACTTAGGACACTTTTGTTTCGGTTGGAGCATCTTAGTTCTTCAATTAAGAATGGGGAAGTTGTTTTTTCTTTTAAGAGTGGCGTCTGTTAAATCTGTCTAATTATTGGGGTTGTATGCTAATTTGGTGAGTTTTTCACCTGGAGAGCTTTACCATCGTAACTTTAAATAAGAATCATGTCTGCTGGCCATAAAAACTTGAATACGGGCTGAACAATACGTTACTTCAATGCTAGAGTTTTTCTACTTCATATCTAATCTTTTACCAAAACCGATTCAATATACGCTGAAAATGGATGAGTTGTGGGTGATATATCACGTTGGAGTTTAGCTGGACATGTATTCTGATATTTCCTACTCAACATTGGTTTTTCTGATTTTGTAGTATTTTATCTCTTGATCTGAAAATAAATGTTCCGGAATTGCCAATTCTTGTAACAGTAAAAAATGGTATTCAGAAGGTAACTGATCATTTGGAAAAATGCTTTGAAATCTTTAGAGGAACAAATTGCCAGGCATATTACAGTTTTTAGATCAAAAATAAAAAAAAAATCTCATCAAATTCGACATAGGAGTTATCGAATAATTGTTTCATTATCAAACGGCTGCGCCTGATTGGCTACTCTTTCTGGAAGAAAAAAAATCAAAAACGAATCTTCCTAAGTCGTTACTGGGAAAGATTTTTGGTTATTTTTGGCTGTTTTAAACATTGTTTCAATTTTGGCTCGATTTACTAGCTTGTGCCTAACTTGGGATTTTTTGTAAAATTTCATCCCGTTTCATCTTGTCTAATTTTACATAAAATTGTCTAATTTCGCTTGGTAATTTCACACCCCCGAATGAAAGTAACAAAAACGTAATCAGCTCCAAGTTAGCTTCAAAAAAGAGAAAAAGCAGGTAAATTTTGAAATTATTCTCATGAAATTGCTATCTACAGTAAACTGAATCAAAATAAATCATTTTCTGATATATCCACAATCTCATAATCTTGTCGTCTGGTCCCTGTCTTCTGGTCGTCATTTTCTGGTATGACCGTAAAGTCATATTCTTTTTCTTTGGTCGTGGTTTCCTTTTTGTGACCTTGATAATATTTGGGTGGTTTTGGTATCCATTGACTTTCTATTATACGCGCCAAATTAATTTGATTGATTGTTGGTCTGGTTGCATAGACAAATAACACAGTCAAAAGGAAAAATAATTTGAGCGTAGTCAATTTCATTTTTTCCTGAATTATTCGTGATTTGAAGTTTAAGTACGCCGAAATTTGTTTGCTCCAACTGTTGTTTAGCTAAAAGATCGATTTTTTGTCTTAGTTCGAATATCGAACTGAAATCTTTTAAATACCTGCTGATTGCAAAATTAATAAAAATTGCGTTAATTTTGTGAACTTTCTCTGGTCATTGGGCGCAAATATAACTTTAAAGTGGTATTTAGAATAAAATTTAATATAGCAGACCTTTCAGTACCACGTAATTATGTACGAGTGAATGACCTACTCAATTCTGCAATATTGTCTAAATGACTGAACTTAAACGGGCAATTGCTGTTTTGGCCAAAATTAACATCTTTCCCACCTAAATCATTTGAAAGGGAAAGCTAACTAATTTATCAGCTGGAGTTTTCAGCCAATTGGGTTTCGAATTATTCGTCGTTTCCGCTATGATTTAATACAAATAATGGGGTAGCATTATCTTAACTCGGTCTATTTTAGGGGACATTTTAATTGTCTTTTAAGGGATCCATAGGTAAAGTCGAAAGATACGTCGAAAAAGTCGAAACAAGGGTAGAGTACAGTCGAACCCTACCCGCATCCAGTTTCAAGCGTTAATAATCGATTATAACATGATTTTAGTTCCAGTTTTACAAAAATTGAGAAAAAAATGATTTTAATCAATTATTAATCGATTATAAACTCTCTTTTTGAAATCAAATATAATCCGTTTTTATACATTATAATCGAATATAATCAATTATTTTTATCCGAATTTCGAATTCATTTGTTTTGCAGAAAAAAATGCCTTATAATCTATTATAATTGTTTATAAGCCCTTTTGCTTGCCCATTTTCCTTCGACCTTGCACCTGAATTGCTTATAATTAATGCTTTTCGTAGACGTTGGTTTATGTGAAAAATGGGGAAATTATTTTAACAGTTTTCAAATTAACTCAAGTTTATAGCGTTTTTTTTTCATTTCTTCTTGATTATACTTGTTTCGTGACGCACATTTTAAGTTTTTTTGACCACTAAAATATCAGCACACAGCTTTAGTTTCATGATTTATATAGAAGAAATATTTTTCATCTACCGCGGGATTCTTTCAACTAATAAGAAGGGATCTCTATGAAATTTTTGCTTGGTCGTAAAACTTTGTGTTCAGATGAACCAAAGAAAGACAAAACATCTCTTTTAGAGATTTTTGACAGAAAAAAGGATTATAATCTAATATAATAGATCATAATAGAATATAAGAGATTTAAAAATATTATAAGAGATTTTCGGATAATTATAATATATGTCACAAAAAATTTTATCATTATAGTGGATATAAATCGTTTCAATATCTAAATTTGGCGCTTGTAATTAGTTATAATTTTGATAAAAGTAAAAATTATAATTTTAATTTAATCAATTATTTTATTTTTTCATACTGAGTGCGGGTAGGTCGAGCACAGTCGAAACATAGGTCGAGCACAGTCAAAAAAAGAGATCAAGCGCAGTCGAGACATAGGTCGAGAACAGTCGAAACATAGTTCGAGCTCAGTCGAAACATAAGTCGAGCACAGTCGAAATACTCCCAATTTCGATCGAGAAAGTCAAACATACGTCGAGCACAGTCGAAACAAAGGTCGAGTTCTTAAATTATTTTCTTCAAAAATTTAAACCAGATGTGTTTTCACTGAGAGTCCAAAAAGCCTTTTGAACAATTTTGTGGAGCAACCACAGCCGACAATAAAGTGAGAACGTTTTTTTGTTTGCCGAGAAAGTCTAGACAGTCGAAACATACCCATATCTGGTCGAAAAAGTCGAATCATGTCTATGCGATATCCAACAAGCAAACTTTTTAAAAATGTCTCTCGACACTTTCGGAAAAGTCAAAATATCAGATTGGTAGAAAAAATTTAATTATACCAAAATTTGGTCGAGAAAGTCGAAACATTCCAAAACTTGGTCAATAAAAACAAAACCTACCGATTTTTGGTCGAGAAAATCGAAACATAAATCGGGCACCTCGACCCGGAGAACAGGAGGCTTAATCTTTCTTTTTAGTGTGACGGATGTTAAATCGGTCTATTAATGGAGATATTAAATCGGTCTAATTATGGGGAGGATATTGGCTCGCTCAATTTGTGGGGGACGATTTTAAGGGGGAGCAAGTTTATTTAGTCCTCTGCATTCGCCAAACTTATGGAAACTATACTGTATGGCGACCAATAACTCATAAGAAATACTAAATTCTCCTTCACTTGAAAAGTTTGGTTAAATGATTTTTGAGAAATTTAGGCTTGCAAATTTTTATTTATTTAGTTTTTTATGCTAATGCTCGTCGAATCTGCTTCACTATCATCTCATAGCGCCGAATGAATATGCAATCCTAAAAACTCCACCACTGAGTAAAGAAATTAATTTGAAGCAAATTAAAAGAAAAAAACAACAAGATATCCGAATTGTATATCTTGTAACGAATCCCCATTCTATGATAGGTGTGGTATAGTTGACAGAATTCATCCCCATGTTTAAACTAAAAAAAAAATTTTGTGCTACTTCAATCAGGTACCGTGCAAGCATCTGAAATGAAAAGCATTCGAAAGAATAATAAATCGAAATACAAAAACAGTTTTGCTAAGTCAAACATCCGGCTTTTTTCAAAATATAGGGCAAAGATTTGTTTTCGACCTTTCAGTTATAAGAGAGTCGCACTCCTTTGTTGATGAGACGGATTATAATAACAGTTGTGTTCTAGAGGTGACAGACTGCGCTGAACGCCAGTACAACCGGAATCAATTAGAATCGAAACAGATGGACAAAAAACTGTCAGACTCACAAGCTGATTAAATTAAAATGAACTAATTTAGCGCTATATGACATACATCCTCTTACATTGAAAGAAATGACATTTTAAGACTGAATGGAGACTTGAAATTTAGGAACTGCATTAAAGATGATTCTCGGCTTGCTAGTTTTGGCTAGGCGCACTTAGTTTGACACTTTTGGTTACCCAGGTCCAGTCATCTGGAAAATCTTGCTAAGATCTTGAAGATTTATCAAAGATAGCAAAGAAAAATTTAAATAATTCCGGCTTTTTCCAAAGTACCTAAGCGTCCAAACTACATCAATACCATCTCAAAAACGTGTACGATCAACAGAGGAAATTGATTTTTCGTGCAATCTTGAAAAGATCTTCAAGATTCTTCAAGATATCAAAGAAAAGTTCCTAATTTTTTCGAAAACAATCATAGCAAATTAATGAGCAAACACTTACTCAAGCTTCACCGAAACTACCTTAAAATACCAAAACAAAGTAAATTTCAGATTAATTTTATGGTTTTTGTAGGATTTTTGCAGATCATTTTTAATAACTTGAACCTTGTAACCTTCTGAAGGTAGACTGAAAAAAGAGCTAGAAAAACTCTAAAATTTCATTTAAAAATCCAACTCCATTGATGTTGATACAAAGAAAAACTCAGGGTCTCTATTCGGTTTTCAAACAATTTTAGAGGCTACTTACATTTTCCGTTGGACTTTGTTTGGTCACTTGTTTTGTTTCTATTTCATCGACAAAATCCATGTGTTCGAAAATATCCTAAAGTGCTTGAACTAACCCAAATACATTTCGCATTTCACGGAAAGGATCATACTTACTCCACAGGCACTCACGGGCTTTTACAAAATTTCAATTTCACACTTCTCTTTGCTTTTTTTAGATTAAACTATTGCAAACCCGACTCGAAACAAATAACAGCTTATCAAGTTAGCGATAAAATTTTGCAGGAAAAAATATTCCAGTTGAGTCTGAGCAAGAACTTAATGTTAATTTTTTTTGTTTAGGCGCTAAATGTTTTTATATAAAGTACGTTGTTTTACGTATCTTCTGGTTGCTTGTTCACCATCCGTCCATTCAGAAACTTTATACCTATAAAACAAAACTTGCAAATTAATTTTGAGAGCAGTGAAATTGACAAACTAGTCAAGCAGCGTGCGCTTGACATTAGTCCTAGAGAAAATTTTGTAAGTTTTCCAGTTACTATCGTTTGAAAGTTTTTTTGTTAATTTTTTTCGAAGCAGTTCATGTATTTTTAAGTTCAAATTATTCTCTTCTTTAGCATGTTTTTTCTGTCGAATCGTTGGATTCAATAACAAAATAACAAAAACCTATCAGTCATATCAGTAAACCAATCTGACTAACACAAATCAGTTGTAATTTACGTTTTCTACTGGTTTTCTATTTGTTTGTTGTCAATGCTTTTTTTGTGAAAATTTATACATTTCATTTAGAAAATCGTCCAAAATAGATGATGATTGCTATAACTGATCTTAAAACTTTTGACCAATTTTAGCTATACTCTCTAAGCTACTTCGTAGTCATGGGAACTGGCACAAGCTTAGAACTTAGATAAAAACACTTTGTGGTTGCTATCTTTTCCATTGTATATTTTCGACCGATGTAATTTTTCGAAGTTCCAATTAATTTTCTTTTAAAGATCTTTATTATTCAATTTAAATTCAATTGAAATCAACACAATCACATGATATTGATCTAAAATTTTTAGGATATTCCATATATTCTGTTTCCAAAATAATCTCAGGAGATTTCATGGTTAACTTCAATTGGATCTGAAATGGTTATTTCTTCTGTTTCACTTCCATCGACCTATAGCTATGAGTACTTCAGTCCCTTTTAGTGCAACAACTGACTTCGGGTCTGTTTCTCATTGTACTGAGAAGAAACCATTTTACTGCAATGGGAATCATAGGTTTCTTCAAGGTTTTCAATTTTTTTTTGCACTTCGGTTGGGTGCAATTCACGAATACTCGATTCGGAAGGGCGTACAAATTAAACAGCAAGTTATTGCTACAAAATAATTTGGAAAGGAATTGCTACTACATAGTTTTTTGTCAATTCGAGAAGTTGAAATTGAATTTCTTAATATATTTTTCTATCGAATTCGTTTTTTCTCGCCTAAATAAAAAAAAGATTTTTTTTTTAAATTGACTATTGCTTTTTAATACAATTCTATCAAAAGATTAGTTTTGATTGGAATTGATACCAGTTGATCACTCTTATTCTTAGCTTTTTTTTGTACAATTAAATGTTTTCATAGCTATTGGACAAAAAGTTTCGACCGCTTATATAGAGAAACGATAGTTTCAGGTGAAGATCCTTATAAATAACATTATAAACTTTTTCGGTAAAAAGAAGCTAGATTATTTAAACGTTAGAAATAGGCTTAGAATAACGGAGGCTTAATCAGGCTTAATGTTAGTTTGTAGACAAATGGGGTTACAAATGTTCTAAGCTTTTTTTTGTTGATTTTGGTAGATGCAGATCTTTTTTTCTTCACCGTGAAATGTTTTTTGCTAATAACTTTTTCTAGAATTGATGAATTTAATTGGTAGTGGTACTAATCGATCAATTTGATCTGAACATTTTCATCGTACCCCATTTTCTATGTATTTGGTTAAAGTTTTAACAGGTTATGTAGAGAAACGTCAATCTTAGGTGAAGATCGTTATAATTATGCTTAGAACTCTGAGTAAAATGCAGCAAGGCCGCTGAAACTTTGATGTTGTCTATAAATTCTGTTAGACTTGAAGTTAGCACAAAAAAAGGGCGGTTCCATTAGTTCTTAGTTATTTTTCGACCAGTTTTAGTCGATACACCTCATTTTTTAAAAATCGAACCGTGTAATTTCTTTTGCTCATAAGATTATAACTTTTGATAAAATGCAGCTAGACTAATCAAACGTTAGAATTAGGCGCAGATTGAAGTAGGCTCTATGTTAAATGGTAGACAAATGGGGTTAAAATGTTCTTAACAGTTTTTTGTGAATTTTAATCGATGCAGGTCAATCTTTTTTGATTCGTGTACATTTTTGCTGATAACTTCTTGTTGATTTGACGGATTTGAGCAAAAGTAATATCAATCAATCAATTTTGATCTGATTTTTTTCATAATTCCCCATTTTGTATGTTTACATTGTTATTTGATAGAATTTTAGCAGTTTAGGCACAGAAACGTGAATCTTAGGTGATGATCGTTATAATTAAGCTTATAACTCTAATTAAAACGCAGCTAGTCTGCTCAAATTTTGAGTTTTGCACAATTTTTAATAGACTTGAAGTCCTTATAAAAAAATGCGGTTTCACTCTTTCTTATTCATTTTTTGGCCAATTTTATTCGATGCAGATTTTTTTTTGAAATCGGACCGGGTATATATTTTTTGCTGATAACTTCTCGTAGAATTGTTGGACCAAAGTAGAGTAGTTCCGATCGATTAGTCTTGATCTGAACTTTCTCATGGTATACCTTTTTACAAGTTTACATAGTCATTTGATAAGAATTTTAGCAGTTTATGCACAGAGACGTCAACCTTAGGTGAAGATCGTTAAAAATAAGGTTTTAACTTTTATTAAACTGATTATAGGTTGATCAAAGTTTGCATTTCAGCGCAGAATATTCTAGTCTTGAAGAGATAAGAGAATTACATAAGGTTGCATCTGTTCCTTTTATTCAAAATCTTTATCAAATTTTATTCAAAATCCTAAAAACAACTCGAACCTTGTACTTTGTTTTCGCTAATAACTTATTCTTGAACCGATGATTGCAAATACAAATGGCAACATCCGGTCATTCATTAGCCTTGCGAGAGCAAGTGATTTTTAAAAATTGCTTTTCTAAGGTGTACTATGACGTTGTTTCCTATACTGGTGTTTCCTATACTCCTTTTTAATTTTGAAATACTTTAGATACTCCAAATGAAACCTACAGAACGTGAAAAAGAGAACGATGACCCGTCATTTGAGCAAAGTACATATATTTTCTTTTATTGAATTTGCTTTCATTTAGAGTTAATGATTTGTATCGCTATAAAAGGTCGTTCGAGATGCGGGCTTGTCCGTCCTTAGAGGCGGACGAAACAGAAAATCGATGGGAATTGATATTTTTGTGGTAGATGGACGGAACGTTAAGATCTAAGATTTGATCGTTAATAGAAATAGTAATAGGCACATTTAGATTTGTTCCAGTTACGCTGACACCCACCCTAGCAGTTTGTTTCCAAGGAAAAACCTTAATGAACACTGTCTCCCGCTCCCAAAGGATTGGATTTGACCGCCTGCCAACCAAACGATCCCCTTTGATAAATTTAGGATTACCATTGTTGTATTGAGTAAATTAGTTCATTTCTAAAGCTGTCAATCAAATGTTCACTCTTGGTGCTAGACTAATTCATTAGCAGGTGTTTGTCCTTGGAACAGTCTGTCACCCTTGGATACTGTTTCTAACCACTCTTTATGCTAACTTTGCAAGATTAAGTTGACTGTATTTTTATCTCGGAATTAACAATTGCTCGACGATCGTTTTACCTTCTCGACATGGCGCAGCCAGCAGGATTAGGTGGGGGGAAGAATCCACTGGGCATCACGGGATTTTGGCCAGCAAAATGCACGGAACCGCCAATGATGTGGGAATTCTGGATTAACAGATTCCAATGGGTAATGGTCGCCAAGCACTCACTAAACCCAATGAACTTTTATTTCGCCGCGACACTCACAGCCGCACAAATTACTGACTTGCCCGCGGAAGTAGACGGAAAAAATCGGCGGGAATCAGAAATGGTGTTGATTTCGAACCTGTATTTGTGTTTGGGGGAAAAGGGGCAGGATGAACTGCACAAAAGACGACCACACCTGGACCTCCAGACGATTCGTTACCCACGGATGATAGAAGCGCTGGAAACGGAATTCAAGAAGGAAAGGAATGAAACATATGAAACATACCAACTCCTTTCTCGTAAGCAATTTATTAATGAAAGTCTTGAGCAATTCCACTCCGTACTCAGCGGATTGGCAGCGCGGTGCAATTTTGGAACATTAGAGGACCGAATACTAAGAGACGTATTCATTGTTAATATGAATAATCGGGATGCACAAAAGGAACTATGCAGGTCGACGAAAACACCTGAGGAAGTGTACCGGATAGCTCTCTCGTACGAGAGGGGTAGCAAGTATGCATCCTCATATGTTGCCACGGGACCAGTGGGGGCCCCTGGATCATCATCAGGAGGCGGAGGAATCCAAATGAAATCGGAACCAGTTGGGATAATCCGGGGAGGTTACCGGAACAATCGTTCAAGGGGCCGGGGCTCTTACCAAGGGCGAGGATCGTATCGAGGAAGAAATCTCCCCAATAACAACAAATGTTATAACTGCGACCAACAAAATTTCACCAGGGAACATTTGGACAGATGCCCAGCAAAAGGGGTTACATGCAATTTTTGCCACAAAATTGGCCATTTCGAACGAACCTGCAGGGAAAACGTGGAAACCAGCGAGGACAGGGAGCCGTAGGAATGATACGGGAGAATGTCGACGATCATCACCTAGAAAATTCGGCGGACGAAGAAGCATCACAACATGCAAGTTCCATTGGATGGGTCAATAAGAATCCAGTGGTGCACTCGTGGGACTCAAGCAGTTCCGACGGGGATTATATGGTCATGGCCATAAAACGGAAAGGAGTAACAGAATTGAAAGTTGCTCGGGCACAATTGCCGATCAAAGTCAATGGAAAACCCACTCGAGTGTGGATCGATAGCGGATCCCCAATTTCCATCTTTACCATCGGGGAATTACGGAAAACTTTGGGAACATCAAAAGTAAAACTGGACAATCTTACGGAGGAGGACAATGCTTTTCGAGATTATGGAAACAGATGATTGGAACAATGGCAGTAACAATACAATCAAACGGTTGGAAGATCCATGCAAGGATAAAAGTGATCGGGGGGAATCGACCATCAATAATTGGAAGGGATCTGATGCCCCAACTAGGACTCCAGTTGGTGCAACAAACACCGGGGGACCAAATCATGTCCATTGAAGAAGGCAGTCACGACGCACTGGAACCGGAGAGAGAGTTGGATTCGTGGCAAACATACTTCAGTAAGCAGTTTTCAAATCTTTTTAGCAGGGTAGGGAAAATAAGAAACTACAAATTACAAGCCGAATTTTTTGAAAACCTCACCCCAGTACAACAGAAGGGGCGTCGAGTCCCGATTTCGTTGCAAGAAAAAGTGGATGCCGAAATTGACAAATTATTGAAACAGGGTCATATCGAAAAATTATCTGAATGCTCGGACAAATATTTTGTGTCCCCAATAGTAATAACAGTAAAAAAGGATGGATCCGTAAAGCTGGCACTAGAGTCGAGGGAACTAAATAAACAAGTGCATAAGAATAAATACCAAATGCCGAATATCGAGGAACTAATGGACACGGTTGGGCAAACGATTAGCGAAAAAAAAACAGGGAGACACATATTTTACAACAATGGATTTAACATACGCTTATGGCCAACTGCCACTAAATGCTGAGACGAGCATACAGTGCAATTTTTCTCTCATTGGAGGCCGTTCGACGGGTACATACCGGTTCAAAACCGGATTCTATGGCCTCACTACAATGCCCGCGGAATTCCAACGCGCAATGGATTGTATACTCGCCGAATACCCGCAAGCGCATGCGTTCATCGATGATATTTTGGTCGTAACGAAGGGAACGGCAATAGACCACATAGCAACGGTAGAGAAAATTTTAAAGAAACTGGATCGTGAAAATATGTCTCTAAAATTGACAAAATGTAAATTCGCCCAACGAGAATGCGAATGGCTAGGACATAAAATAACTCCAACTTAGAAAAACAGAACCAATAGAGGCGCTAACGCCGCCACGGACCTTGTCGCAATTAAAATCGTTTATGGGGTCGATCCATAGTTTGCATAAGTATCTGCCGGCATTGGCCGAATCATCGGCACCGCTGCGGCCCCTATTAAGCAAAACTAATGATTACATTTGGACACCTGAATGCCAGAACGCGTTCGATAACCTGAAGAAACAAGTTTCAAACATTGTTGAATTACGGTACTTTGATATCCACAAGGACATTCGCATAGTGTGCGATGCAAGCCATAACGGGCTCGGCGCGGTGTTGGAACAGTTAGGACCAGAAGGATGGCGCCCAACTTCGTTCGCATCGCGATATCTTAACGAAGCGGAAAAGAAATACTCAACAAACGAATTGGAAATGTTGGCAGTTGTGTGGGGGGCTGAATACTTTAGAAATTACATACTGGGCCGAAATTTTTTGATCGTTACCGATCATAAAGCTCTGATATCCCTTTTGAACGGTAATAACAAGAAAAATAAAACGATGTTTAGTCGTTTAACGCGCTGGTTAGATCGACTAATTCCCTTTGATTTTCAAATTGAGCATAAACCGGGGGCTAAAATTGGTTTGGCGGACTATTTATCACGTCATCCAAGTAAAGAAGCAACGCCAATTAGTACGTATGATAATATGTTCACGGTGGCAAAGATCAACCTAATTCGCACTGCGCTTGGCTTTAATACATCCAAGGGATCTAATACATCCAAGGGACCAATTTGTACAGCGAATAAGAAGCATTCTATAAATAGACTGGAAATTTCGTCACATAACGATTCGGTAGAGGGCGGCAAAACATGTAAGCGGAAATCAACCAATCAGATGCAAACACGTGGTTTAAGCCGACGGCTACGCGAAATACGCACTGGATTAGTTGGGGCTATTATTCAATCAGAACACAGTTGTTCAAAATTATCTGAATCCAATTTTCAAAATCAATCTTTCTTTACATCCAGCCCTCAAAATTTTAAATCACATATCAACAGGGACCGCAGCATGCACAAATGGCAGAAATTTCTTAAACAACATCCAAGCCTAAATAGTAGTAGCGACGAAATTGAAGAATTGCCCCCAAATGTATCACTAGAAGCCATCACCAAAGAGACAAGATCAATACGCACAAATACAACTCTCTCGTTACCCTCGGAATTCAAAGGAGAAACAGTACCACCAGTGGACCCAAACCTTGTATGTATGTCAATTATCCCGCGAAATTGTAAGATCGTTAACAAAACTACTTCATTACCTGACCTGTTTAATTTAAAATTCATAGAATCAAATTATGTATCGGACCCCCAACTGAGCGCTATTCGCGATCTCATTGTTACACAAGATCCTGAAATTCATGAAAAAGTTACTCAAATGAGCCGTTATCATGCTCAATTCGTCAATGATTTCTCAGTTAAGGAAAATGTAGTTTGGATGGATGATAAATTAGCAATTCCAATTAACCTCCAGTCAGCAATTAATAACCAAATCCACGCGTACCATCACGGGAAGTCAAATATGTTCGATGCCGCAAAAGATGTCTGGTATCCCTACATCTACCGCTCAATAGCTTCCATTGCCGAAGGGTGCCCTGAATGTACTGCAGCTGGTAAGAACTTAAAGACGTTAATAAATAAAAATCAACTGGGATCCGTACCGGAACCAAAAGAACCAAATGAATCTGTCCAATTAGATTTTTGGGGCCCCATCAATTACTTAAATGAATCCTCAAAATATGTACTAGTGGCGGTCGACCGGTTCTCTCGTTGGCCATCGGCAATGGTCTGTGGAAATAATCGATCGGACAAAATATTGAAACTCTTGAAGAGTTATATAGCATGCCACGGGGTGCCACGGAAAATCCACATTGATCAGGGAACTAGTTTCATGTCGAACGCGGTCAAAGCTTTTTGTAACGGGGAAGGCATTGAAATCATTAAATCACCAGTGAACGACCATCGGGCAACCGGGTGCGTCGAGCGTACTATTGGAAGTCTTAAGAATTCAATCCTTACCTTCGCTCACGAAAAAAATCCTGAACCCTTGGAGAAAATGATCGAACGGGCCCTTGGTGCTCTCAGATTCTCAAAAAACTCAACACTTAAAACTTCGCCTTTTGAAGCTCATCATGGTAGAGAAGCAAACACAGTTTTACGGAATCTTACTAAAAAACCATCGCTGCAAAATCTGGATTGGTCACGGGTTATAAAAACAAAAAATGCTTGTTTAGATACCACCGATCCTAATGTGCAAGATATGCCCCATCCAGCCGACACAAACTGGAGTGTACGATCAGATCTCGACTACGATATTAAAAACAGGACCCATGCACGACGCCTTACTGTAGACCAATCGGAAAATCAAGACGACGAAC
Organism: Symsagittifera roscoffensis; assembly: GCF_963678635.1. NCBI lineage: Eukaryota > Metazoa > Xenacoelomorpha > Acoela > Convolutidae > Symsagittifera > Symsagittifera roscoffensis. Next base: position 17,350,473 of record NC_087065.1, on the reverse strand, counting down.
CGTCGATACGTAGAAGTGCGAATCCCACAGGACAACCGGGACCATCCGGATCGTTGTTTCAGCGCACTGGAAACAAAAACCTAAAAAGGTATAGACCAATTCATTCTAAAATTAAATCTGAGAGTACACATACACTAACGTTAGATAACGGGGTTGTGCTTAGGAAATCGGGAGTGGCCACGAAGCCCATACCAAAGAAAACAAAAACTGCAACCAAATCCGTAGTACCGGTACCATTGAAAGAACTGAAAAAACGAGCAACTCAAACAACACTACCACCGCCGACTCCGCGCGAAGTAAAGGAACGATCGACCAGGCGAATTGCGGAAAAGAAACGAGAGAGGACCGGGCGCCGATTCGAAGAAACCTACTCTGAATCAGAGGAAAGCGAGGACCTACCGATTATCTCGGTAAAACGTACCAAACAGCAAGAAACTACCACCCCTGAAGCACGTATAGAACGTTCAGCAACAGCACTACCAGAGGCCGAAGTTGAAACTGACCAGGACACCATTCCGGCACAAGGCGGCGAGTTGGATCATCAAAATCCAGGGGTGCAAGGAACGACAAATCCAGGGGACCCGACAAAACCGATCACCATCAGCAAGAAAAAGGGAGCCTCATCCAAGAAAGCAAGACTGGTCTCATACAGCAGCCAGGGGGAGAGCCAGGACGAGACATCATCCACGACGTCTAGAAGAAGCGGGCGAAAAAGAACGGCGGTCACCAAAATGGGGAGCGTAATGATTGACTTCATCAATCAGAACAAGGAAGGAAACAATTGATCTTTAAAACTGAGAAACTTCGTTAAACTGTTCTAACCCAGGGAGAGGGTGAGTCATTAGTGGCTTAAAACTCAATCGCTATCACTGACCAGTGATCCTTTAGTTGTTAACAAAAAGTCGTCATTATTAAATTCTGAATTGTATCCTGAATTGTAACATGAAGCTAGTAATTCTTTTCAACTATCTATGATCAATCAACCACCTATTTTCAACCATCTATTTCAGTCATTAAAGTCAACCAGCGAAATCATTTCTACTTAACTAAAGTTTTCATTATCGAAAGAGAAGTGTTGTATTGAGTAAATTAGTTCATTTCTAAAGCTGTCAATCAAATGTTCACTCTTGGTGCTAGACTAATTCATTAGCAGGTGTTTGTCCTTGGAACAGTCTGTCACCCTTGGATACTGTTTCTAACCACTCTTTATGCTAACTTTGCAAGATTAAGTTGACTGTATTTTTATCTCGGAATTAACAATTGCTCGACGATCGTTTTACCTTCTCGACACCATTTTCAGCCGACTAACCCTAAATTTAAATTAGGCAATTTATATAATTCATAAGTTTAATGCCAATATATACTAATTTCAAAAAACGCCCAAAAAAGTAATTTTTGATCAGCTTTTTTTTTCAACATTCGCCTGCGTTGCAGAAAGTTTTGCCAGAGTTCTTTATCTGGGGCCGCTCAAAAAATCAATTTGGGCGATCTAAATTTTGCCAAATTATCAAAATTTTTTAGGCTTTTTTGTTTTTGCAAAAGTCATATGGTTTTTGATTTATGGTCACAGTAGGGGTACTTTTTTTGGGGAAGGTAGAAGCCAATACAACAGTCCTTTTTGACTTTTCTCTTACTCCCATACCGATGACCCAGTACATAATGTTTCGGAGACAGTTTTTTTCCGAACTATTGAATCCAAATAAATTGTTCGTTTGTTTTTGGGGGCAATGAGTAATCTTTTTTTTGGTAGTTCGAATTATTTTTGGTTTAGAACTTGCATCGAACTTTAACTCTTCGAACTGAATTTGATTTCACGCGCCTTTTCAAAATTTGGCCCTGCTTTGATCACTTTGCTGAAATACGACATCTTGGTTGTAATTCTTCTGATTCATTTATTGTACGATGTTTTGTTTGCTTGAACTCCCTAGATAGGAAATTTTAATTTGAGTAGGCTACTTCATTATGGGCTATTCTCTCGGGTTGTTTGTGAATGGGATGACTTTGCTTGGGATAAAAAGGTAGATATAACTCGAAATTGATGTTAAGTTGTCACGTATTACTGAAAATCAAGAAAAATTTTGATATAAGTTCGACGAAGATATCAATTAAAGTCAGCATAAAACTGAAGAATATGAAGAAATTTTTTTCGACAAATTTTAACACACTTGATTACTCCATCTTGGATTTTGGAAGAAAAAACTGAAAATTGCTGTCTCGTAAAAAGAGCTACGATTGATTAAAAACGGGAATCTAAATTAAGTCGACTGTTTTAAAGAACAATCAAGCAACGGATTGAGGTTTATGATGAAGCGAAACATAGTGAAAAAAGTTTCACTTCACCAAGTTTCAATTTGGTCAAAACCATGATTTATCAGTGCTTGTTTGTTCATCTGTGGCTGCTTCACAAAAACTCGAATGTAGTAAAATTTGAGTCATAGAATTGTTTCAAAAACGGGTTTTCAATTGAAAACTTATCAAGAGGACAACAGAAAATTCGGTCTAGACATGTACTTTTAACATAGACCGAATTTTCTGTTGTCCTCTTGATAAGTATTCAATTGAAAACCCGTTTTTGAAACAATTCTATGTCTAGACTTTCTTCTAAATACTTCCCAAGACATTTGAGTCGATGTTTTTGCTTCAGTGTCTGATGATCAGTTTTTTTTAATCCAAATGCGCTTTTCTTTTGTAATTCTCATTCAATAGAAGAAACTCGCAATTGCTATTTTATATTCTCAGATTCTGTTTCTTTTCCACAGAAGAAGGTGGGCAACATCTGGGAGTCGATGATCCTTTGCGAGAAGCTTCTGAACTGGGGTGAGTGGACTACACGACATGGCATTCTGGTCACCATTCTGATGCAGAAGCCTTAGATTGTCAATGTGCCATTCGCCACATTGTTCAAAAGTGAGTAGTGTTAATAATAAACTTAACATTTGGTGTTTGTGCAAAAACTAATTAAAGCTCTACAACATGTAAGCTTAAGTTTTTTGTTCAAAAAACTTGTTCTCTCAAATATACCCTTAGAGCAAAAGAAACAGCAAAGCGCAACTTGGTTGATCATTGAAAAATGCAAAAAAAATCAACTCTTTTTAACTTATGCTGTTCTATCTTGTATTTGCAACGAACAAAAAGTGAAGAAAAATCTCCTTCGTTCTCTTGTTGAAATCAAAGAGTTGCTTCTATGACCCATGACTGTAGTTCGTTCAAAAATAAAAGATTTTAAAGTATTAGCAGACGAGTCGGAAAGCTACGACAGCATTTTTCTCAATTGTTTTTTTTCTGTTTTCACATCATGCGTATACAAACTATTTAGTGTCTGCTTCGTTCAGATAGTTTTTTACTTGCACTTGATTCTTCAATTAAATCAGTGTCTTTGATTTGAATCTCAGCTAAGAAGAGCCAGACAATCAAAGCATAAACTACTAGTGCAATCGCCCGCAAGTAACGGGTTTCAAACATACACAACAACTTTCTGTTTGTTTTTCGTGGCAAATTTTGGTATCTGTATTAATATTTTCGGCGATTTAAATGCATAATTTGCACTCTTTATTAAAATGCATCCATTGGTGCCTGGTATCAGTTGCTAGAGGAGGTACGAAGTACATAAAGCTCCAATTTGTCGTTTTTTGATACCTCTTATGGTGTCATGCAAACTGTTAAAAGTATTAAGGATATAATGTTTAGCTGAATATTTTTCCTATTTTTTCAATTTATTACAGAAATTTAAATTCAGAAAAACTAAATAACAAAAAGGTATCGTCAATTGTTTTGACCACTTCTAGAATAAGTCAATAATGTTGACTTGTTTTATGTATCCTCAGAAAATTTTACTTGCAGAGTCACGTATTCATGTATTCCTGTCTTCTTGTTTTCCATGTATAATCTCTAGATATATTGCCCATGTTCCTTCGTCAGTTTTGACAACTTTTTTCCTGATGTGTTTTTCATACACTCCTCCAAGCATTTGTAGCGCTGCCTGCCGCTTGTCACATTTTTGCATTCGTGTTTGCAATCCTCCATCTGTCTGTTCAAACATAAGGAGTTGCAAGCAAAAAGTACAGATAGACGTATGCCTTGATCATTGTTTGATTATTTAAAAATTCAAAATAAAAAAAAATAATCATCCTGGAAAATAGAAAAATTTGTGTATGATTTGAGTAACAAGTTCTTATACAGTTCAGGTCGTTTCCAATGCATTGTAAATGCAAGACAATCAGACCTTTGGTGACTCTAGTTTTGAGTAAACAATGGTTTTTGTCACTTGTGTTCGGTCACAAACACATCCCAAAATTTTTGAGAAATTAAATTAAAAAAAAAATCAATTTTCTTTGATTTTTGGGAAAATTCTAGTCATAAAATTTCCATATATAAAAAATTACTAATCATAAACCTTTCTTGTAATTTTCTGTTCTAATGGAATTGAATGAAAAGTGTATGATAACCATTTCTTCATATATGAAAATTGTATGACAAGCATTTTTGGTCAACCCGGCAGCGGGCGGGCTGACTAACTCAATTCTGGTTGCCATATTTTTCCAAAGGGTATCCCTTTGGTATAAATTTAAGATATCTATTTTTGGGCTGACTAACCCAAAAATTTTTCAGAAGGCGCATTTGGCGCCAAAATATACTTATTTTGAGGGGGGAGCGCGCGCCGAATAAACGCAATTTTTTGGTCGAAATTTTCTAAAAATTGTCTAGAAACGCCTTTTTTGGCCTGTTTTTTTTTAAAACTTTGCCTGCCGCGCAGCAAATCATTGACATAATAGGATCCTTTTAGGACAGCTCAGAAAATCAAATTGGTCGACCTAAAAAAAGGTCCAAAAATTTTTCGAAATATTTCGAAAAAACCGCCCTCACTCAAGAAAAATTTCTGCGCACGCCACTGAGTTGCGAATATGTTGAATGAGATAATTTTTTTGGCCATCAATAACTAACTTTTTCTTCTCATCTTCTTTTTTGTCCTTATCTGATGAAGTTTCGCGCAATCTACCTAAACTCAAGGTATGGAGATAAACACTCGATAGCTTTTGATCTGTCATTTTTCGGCCAAAACCAGGTGTGACAAAGCAGTAACCGTTAACGAACAACAGTACAAATATGATCTGAACATGATTTCGCATTGTTAACTAAACTTGAAGCTGAGTAAAACTTAAATCAACAATGTTTTATCTACTGAACTAAGAAGTGAACTGGAATTTAAACTGAGATACAATGAAATAGTAAAAGACCGTGAACTAAACGCGTTTGAAAAAGATGAAACTTGATTGATATTTACTTTTTTTGTCATTTTAAATTCAATATTTACCAGCTTCAATTAAATTGGAAGGCTTTGGCACAATTCTGTAAAGCCTTCACTTTATTGTATTCATAAAAACGATTGCCAGAAGTACTGAGACAAGGGTTTTCAAAAGTATATCTCTTTTGCGGTATATTTTTGTTTAGGTATGGAACCATGACTAGCTGCACGGTCAAGAATAGTTGGCCAAACTTCAGACAGTAATGTCGGGATCGAGTATCGACTATTCCTCGTGGATGCCAAAAAAATGCTGCATAGAACACTGCTGTATTTTTAAACACTTTCAAGAACAAGAATTCCTATGTTTTTTAAAATTTTTCCAACTGAATTTTGAAATTGAGAAAAAATCTGTTTTAGTGTAGAAAAATGTTAAATCAATTAACTTTTATTCCATAAAAGCCTATGAATTCATAGCTTTAACAAGCTGTTTTCAACAAAAAATTATTAGGTTTAAACATTAGGAGGCCAAGCTGGGCATTTTGTGAATTATAAGCGGAATCCGCAACGGGCCCAAAACAGAAAAGCTGCAGAATCCGCAATACTGCTATTTTTCTTTGATCTTTGCTGTTTTGGATTCCACGGAAAGATAGCTAAAACACTGTATTGCTCAAAATCAGTCCAAAAACAGGCAACTTTTCGGAATCTGCATCAAAGTTTGTGGAATCCGCAACAAAATTTGCGGAATCCGGAGCAGTTTGTGGAGTCAATAAGCAAATAATAATATATGTGTTTAGTTAACTTAGCTGTTGCGGAATTCGTAACTGTAAGTGGAATCCGCAAATTATAGGCGGAACCTGCATAAATTTGCGGATTTACACGTACATTTGCCGAATCCGGAAAAACTAACTTTATTCGCTCGTTGCGGAGTCTGCAACAAAACTAATGTGCCGACAAAACTTACGTTACAAATGTTTGTACGCGGAATCCACGGAAATTTTGTAAGTAGAATCCACTTTTCACTTACATTTTGGAACATTACCAGACTTGTCTCTGGAGTTCAGGAACATACAGACACAAAATTTTGCGCCTATCCAGTGCACAGTTTGGCCTCATATTGAACTTTAAAAATTTAATAAACTTTACAAACTAAATAGATTCAACAATTGACGTTTCAGTGTTTGTGTTTTACGGTCTGTTATTTGCCAACCTTTTTTTTCCTGTTCGATGGGTTTATTGACTAGGGTTCGCCCGAAATTAAAACAAATTTGTTGCTGCTTGTCTGCTTGATATTATTTAAGCGAGTGGAGAGTTGGTTGTGTGATTCTACGACGGACTTCTTTTCCAACTTCAGTTGCAAAAAAGCTACTTTTGGCACAACTCTTAAAAATGCTACTAAATGCTACATGGTGGCAGTTTTCAATAAGTAGACAGCATTGGCGATTTTTTTTTGTTTTGAGTAAACGCAGTTGATGCTTTTTAGCTCATTAATTGAATTAGATTTCACACTTGAGATTTAGAATTGAATTTGAATACTATATTGCCAATTTGTTTGTAATTTTAAGATTCATTTTTCATGCCAAAAAAGGCACGGAAACCAGCAATTGCTATAATTTTTCTACCTTACATCAAAAAGTATCATGTATCATAAACTAAATTGGCTGAAAATTACATTTGGTCATCTTAATGGACTAACTAAACTAGTAAAAATACTTTTCTTGTAATTGAGATTTAGATATTTCACATTGAAAACAATTTTCTGGAAACATAACGTCAACAAGACTGCCCGTATCAGGGCGAAGCCCTGAATGTTCCGACTGCCTATTAAGGTTTATGGAGCAGTAATAACATTAAAAAATTAAAAGTAAAAAAACAAAATAAATTTTTTTTATTTGAAATTTTTTAAAATAAAAATCATCACCCCACACGTTATATAAAGTACAAAAGGATAGATTTCGCTACTTGTAACAAATCAATTATGGCAAATAAGCTTCGTTAAACCAATTTGGAACGATTTCTAAGACGGATTAACTCTCCGCTTACGCGTTAATAGCGCGAACTATATTGCGCGTTAATTGTCCCAAATTGGCCAAAATGGCAATCTTTAAACCCCCATAACTTTACGAAAAAAGATCACAGGTTAAATATCTTTCCAAATTTAAGCTCAGGACAACAATACCTTTCGAATGATATAAAAAAATTCCGTCAAAAATGGCTAGTTAAAAAGTCGAATTTTGTCTGAAGAAAAAAAAAACCCACCCCGAGCACAAATATTCCGTTACTTCCGTATCGAAAGTCGGAACAATTACGTTTTTGCAGCCTCAGCTGCCCACTCAGAGAAAAAGTATTGCTTCTGCTTGAGACGTAAAATGCAATAATTTTGCGCGATTTGATTTTATTCAGGGCCTGGGATTTTCAAAAACCAAAATCTTGAATAGTTTAAGATTTATGACCACCATGTATCTTCCTATGAACCAGTTTAGTTTCAAAAGAACTTGTTTAAAATTGAGCAAATTTCGAAGTTTTAGACTAACATTAATCAATGTTTTTAATGGTGTGGTGCGGAGCAGTTGCTTCAAGATTTTTTTGCTCATACATGCAAACTAGCAAGCGTAGTTTAAGAATTTTCACTATGAATGTACTCGAATAATTATAGTTAAATTGACGCAAACGAAATCCTTTGAAAGTAGATTCAGTTTTTAAAGTAAAAAAGTACCCATTGATTCAGTTTGCGTTTCAGCTGGTTCATTGAAGACTTGGGGCACATAACTGTCAGTGGACTAAATTTAGGTTGTTTAAAAAACACAATATCGCATAAACCTTTTAAATACGCGATTTGTTTAGAACACTATAATAGTTGTTCATACGTTCTTAAGAAGAGTGTTTAAAATTGAGGAAAAATAATTTGAAACAAATAGAGAATTAAACACAGCTTTCTTTGTTTAATCATACCGCAAAAAAATGTTGAAATTGTAGTTCATACAATGGCTTTGACATTGAATGATATACCATTTAATCGCTTTGTCGGCACAAACGAAATTTTTTGTTGACTTCTCTTTTGTATGAATTACTTTACGAGGCCAAATTTTGTACTGGATAGGCGGAAACTTAGGTGTTACGTTTCTGGAATCCCAACACAAGTTCTTAAATTTGCTAAGATTTTGCCGGCACGAACAAAAGATCAAAGAAAAATCAAAGATAGCGGTCTAATTGCGGAACACTTACAGTACACAACGCAAACAGTTGGGCCTCGTAATTGACCATTTCTCGATTTTGAATTCTCTATTTTGTATGAATCTTGTGCTAGAGTCTTCAATCACTAATTCATCGCTTTCTTGGTACCACTACACAAGCGAAACTTTTTCAGTGTATTCAACTAAAAAGATTTTGATTTGGCTGAGGATTTTCCTTGCTCTTAGATGACACTCATGTTCGATTTTCGTGTTTTTAGAAAATTATTATATTCATCGTTCTAATATTCAGTCGATTTATTGACAAAGGATCAACATATGAGCAGCTCAGCTCTTCACGAGGAGCCTATGTTGTGCATCTAGTTAACATATGCATGCATTTATTTTTTAGCTGTTTTTCTGGGCTGAGTAATGTTCCCTTTCTCCAAGAAGTAAAAAAACGAACATCACAAAATTCTATTTGCCATAAACTTACGTTGTAATGCAACTTGAGAGCACTCTAGCACAGAATGTTACGACCATATTTAAAATATAATTTTTTTTTTAATTTTCTTCAATTAAAGTAGTTTTATATGGGTGGCATGATTCGAGAACCATCGGTGAGAAAACTAGTGAATTAGACATGATCAGCAATAAAACAATTGTCTTCAAAAATGAAATTAAGAAAAATTTCAACATAACTTTTGAAATTAGAAAACCTTGTTTTGCCAAACAAGCGCTAAAGTAAATATCCAAAACTCGTTTTTTTTATAGTAAAATGGACTTTTTTAATCCTAAAAGTCTTAAAAACAGTTAATTTCCATATAACGAGCGTCACTCGCTCGAAATTAGACTACATCTCAAAATTTCGAATCAGTTTTTCTCGACACTGGGATAACTTTATTTGTATCATCACTGATAGGAATTCAATATGATATATCACTCAACGCAATACGATGATTATCTGTTTCACCTAATTTTGCGGAAAAAAAACTAATACACCCGAATACAAAGTTCCTCCCTATTTTTAATGGTCAGATTAACAAGTAGTCATAGTGGCAAAAACTGACCGAAGTTGTCACATTTAGGCGGTTATTTTCTATCTATGACAAAAACCTACCTCGTGATAACTCGCTTTCCAAGAGGCAACGGACGCTCACTTTTTTTGTCGACTCTGTTATAAATGAACTTTTACTCGATCAATCGACCTCGTTCTTCTTGCTCATCAACCACCTACTTGTTTTTGAATCGTCTTCTGCTGGGTTTTTTATTTTTTTTTGCTGAGTGGAAAGCTGAATTGAACATTTAGAGCTTGAGTTTGCTCAATTACTTCACTTTAACCAGGGGCGGACTTAGTGGGGTGGCGGGCAGACGCCCCCCCCCCCGCCTCAGGGATTGCAATTCCTGGTCGCTCAAAGGGTCCCCTCTAGTAATTTTGGCCGACCGACCCTAAAACTTTTCTAAAGGCGACTTTGGCGCCACTTTATAATATTTCGAGGAGCGCGCTCCAAAAAACGCAATTTTTCTGGCAAAATTTTCCAAAAAGTGCTCAAAAACGGCTTAATTGTTTTTTCAAAAATTTGCCTGCGGCGAAATTTTGTTGTACAAATACGGTATTTATAATAACTTGCGACCACTCGGAACTCCATTTGGTCGACCTAACAAAATGGTCGACAAAAATGGTCGACGATCACTGCAGTTGTGTTGAAAAACCCGTAAGAATAGTTTTTTTTTTCTTCTGAACAGAAGGAAAGAGTTGCTTTGAAACTACATTCAGCACTTAACTAGACCTTTTTCGAAAAAAAGTAGAACTCTCAAAACGAAAAACAATCGTAGCAACTTTGAATATGGTAGCAACCAAATATTCTGTCAATAAATAGAGTACAAATTAACCGATAAATTATCGAGTTTTCTTGGATAGAATATTGCAAGCAAATGAGGTGAATTTTCCACATACAGCGGAATGAAAATTTAATCAAACGGCAAATAGATTAACACTAAATCAAGAGTATTAATTGAACACAAACAATACCAAGTACAAGTATGATAGCTGAGCGCCTAAATTATAGATTGAAACAAAAATGAAACGAAAACAAAGGGAAACATTTTAAACCAAGTTTCACAGCTGAATTATAGAGCGTTAGCCAACGTCGTCACATATGAACATCACATATGAATGCTTCTAGGATACACTTTTTGAAGTTTCTTTCGTCTATGATTCATAATCTTCGATATCTTCGCTGCACGACGACCTTGATTCGTCTTTCACTTCCTGCAGTAATTGTTCTAACTTCGCAGTCCCCAAGCTGGTGCTTGTTGAGTAGATGTCAGTTCCGAAGAACCGGTCTCCGAAACTGCCGATTCCAGGCACCAGACAATGTTTGTTGTCAGAGTCGATATCGTCAACAGCTGAAGTAACAATCTTCACGCGGGGATACACGTAAGAAACGGCATTCAAACCTACAATGACTCTGGCATCAATATAAAGGAATGCAAAGAAATACCACGAAGACTAATTTGGACGATATAACCGAAACATCAAAAACATTCCTTGAACATATTTAACATCCTCCCCCTCCCCCAGCCGTTTGGGGGGATGTTAACTTATTTCTAAGTTTACGATTTTCAGCCAATCAGAAACGAGCATTTTCCATGCAGCTCCTAGCAAATTTAATGCGAATTAAATGCTGGGGTGGAAGATCTTAACTTGGTCTATCTGAGGGAGGATGTTAACTTGATCCCATTCCTTTTCTACCTGAACTGTACTTCACATAATAAATCATCGAGAAAAAAAAGTCGGAAGAGGGATAATTTTCAATTTTGAAACTTCTAAAACACTGCCCACTGGGCAACATTTTTCAGCCATCGAAGGCGTAAACGAATGCTGAAGTACCAAACTGCTGCTTAAAAAAATCGTTTCAACTCATACCTACGAACACAGTTATAGAAAATTTTTTGAAAACCCATATTCAATAGAAATCTTGTTCAGGCATTGGCATATGGGCGACATCGAAAATGCATCACCAAGTTTCGCTAAATCTTTCTTCAGACCAAAAATTGTCGAAAAAAGTTAAATTATACAAACTGGCGCTTTGAAGCAAATTTGATCACATTTTAGCAATTCTTTTGACTCTACCTAACTTTGAGCTTCCTTGTCAGCTAGAAATAAACTAATGACTGAGATTAACATGGAAAAAAAACAGTTTTGATCTAAAGAAGAAAGGTATTTTGATGGCTTGTCCTTCGTTTTTACTTCATTTATTGACCCATAAAAGTTAGATTTTTCCAAAAATGTGCATGAAACAAGATGCTAAAACTAGTTCGTTGAAATGAATAGGTGCGATATCTGCCATAATTTACGTTAGTTTTCCCAAAAAGTATCTGTAAAACTTTATTTTCAGGCAAGTTACCAAAATCTGTGGTCTACTGCTATCTAACAGAGCAAGCCAATGAATTTTTTGATGAAAAACACCTTCAAAGTTTTCTTGGCGAATCGAATTTTGGCTGTTGCATTTTCATTAAATCAAAAGATGCCAAAAAAACCTCTTTGCGAGACGACTAGAGTCAGCACGATAATTTTTTCCTCTTCCACTTCATGATCGAGCAAGATGCGGATGGCCATTAACAGAGCAGCACCAGATGTCACAGTGGAGTCCAGCAATAGCACAAAGTCATTCTTGATATCTTTTGGCAGCCGCAGATAGTACAGTTCAGGGTTCAACGTGTTTGGGTTCGTCTGGATGAGAAGTTTGCCTATTTTGGCATCCTTCACTACTTCTGCCACAGCTTGTTCAAGGGTCTCGCCGGATCGAAGTACGCTCACCGCTGAGATTGCGCCAGTGAATTTGAGGCCTAGAATTTGCAACATCTTAAGCAAACTAATTCAACCTCGGGCCTCAGGCAACGAGGACGGATAACGGTGGACTTCAAATCAATTTCTTGATGTCGGTGCTTCATGATTCAATTACCTCGGTAGGGGTTTTCCATGTGGGTAGAGACTGCACTCTCTTCGTATGGCAGAAGAGAAAGAGAGTACTCAACTAATAACCTCATCAGTCGGAGAGAGTAGAAAATGAACTGGTCACGTGGGGTGTTCTTATTCCTCAACTTCGTGTGCAGAGCGCGGACTGAAACATCAATTATTCTACGATTTATGTAAAATACAAATCCTTTTAGAACAGTGCGCAAAAGACGCTGCTGAGAAATGGCGTCGAAATTGAGAATTTCCTCGCAAAAATCACAGCAGAAGTTTGTTTTAAAACACGAGCTCATCTCGAAAAACGTCCATTACAAGTTTCTTAGGCATCCCTCGACGCTTCACATAGATATATTTGACAGATGAGTGATCCATAGAAACAGAAGTGAGAAATGGAGCTTCGCACCACTAGAAATGCTAAAAAAAAAAAAAACATGTCAAGCTCGCCGTCATAAAATGAGATGAAAGCCACTAAATTAAAGGGAGTGTTTTCTATGGATCAAACTAATTCGAACTAAATAACTAAGTGAAGTGGAACTAAATAGGCAATGTCGACTGAATAGGTATGCAAATTGCAAACATGCTCAAAATACATCGGTCACCTCAAGTCTCCGACTGAGTTTAACGAAAGTATTCAGTGATTCTGTTAGACACATGATTTAGAAGTTTGAAAACTCGACATAAGAAAACATAGGCAACTGACAGATGGAAAAAAGTAATGAACGCAAAGAAAGAAAAAAATTGCTGAGTTTTGAAAAAATCAACCTTCGAATTTCGCAGAAAAAAATAATGGCCTTAAACCTCTTTGAATTTCTAGAACAACTTATAATTGACAATTTTTTCCTGAAATTAACCCAATTTGAGAAAACTGGATCAATACGTAAAGATTATATTTCGCTGAGAAGTCTGATAATTAAATTCCACTTTCGAAACTAGAAGTCGAGCACGTTTTTCGTGACTTTTAAATCTTTGCTATTCGATAGTGGATTTTGCCTTCCTTTTACACAGAGGCGAAGTTGCACTTCGCATACACAAGCAAAAATATGACCGATAACGCTACTGGGAAAAACGCTACTTAGCAGTACCAGTCAACTTAAAAAAAATTTAGCAACTAACATGCCTCAATTTGGCATGTATATGGAGCAGTTATAACATGAAAAAATGAAATGTGATAAATAAATTTTTTTTGCAATTTGAGATTTTTTTCTGTGATTAACAGCTTACGCGTTAATAGCGCGAAATATATCGCGCGTTTATTGTCCCATTAGGCCAAAATGGAATCTTTAAACCCCCATAACTTTACGAAAAATGATCACAGGTAAAATATCTTTCCAAATTTAATCTCAGAACAACAATACTTTTGAATGATATAAAAATCCTGTCAAAAATGGCTTGTTAAAAAGTCGAAAATTGTCTGAAGAAAAAAACCACCCCGAGCACAAGTATTCCGTTACTTTCGTTACGAAAGTCCGAACAATAATAGTCTGTGTTAAAATCATTAGCATTGGCTGTACTTAATAGTTGGTTACTGATCAAGAAGAACACTTTCAAAGTGAACACATTTTATCGCAACGATATTTGCGTCGCAGCAATATTTGCGACACAGGTTAGAAAAAAAGATAGTTCATACTATAACACAAGCATTGCTTGTGTAAAAAAAAGGAAATGCATTGAACTTGAAAAACATCATAAAGACTTTTCCCTGAAAAAAAAATACTTCATTCATTTTTCTTAATAAACCTATGTTTCGATTTGATAACGCTTGCTTGATCGCAAGCGAAATAGTTTTTAAGAAAACTCACTCAATAGAAATTTATTTTTCTCGTTAAATAACTTCATTTTATTACCCTTGCGAATAGCTACGTTGTTGCAAACTGGTACTAGACTTTTTTTCCAGAAAAACAATATTCACGGGACGACTCATACTGGTGTTCATTTCCAATTCTCTAATTTCGTCAACTAACTGACGCATTTAGAGAATTTCTCGATTTAAAGTGCCCGTTCTATTCAATAATTATTTTTCACGCTGTTTGTAAATTTACCAACTCCAGCTTCAGTATGTCAGTTTTTTATCCTTTTTTATTCGGATCGACTTTGCTGCCTCATTTGGAGTCGTTGATGAGCAAAAGCAGGTTGTTAACAAAATGGTTGGAAAGGAGACTTTAGTTTTGCGGCTCAATATGTGTCTGCTGTGGTATTGTCGGCAATATTACCGCTCTATAAGTTTTATTTCGATGCTTAATCAGCATCAAATTGTCTTACTTGGATGTTTTTGAGAAAAAAAATTATTGCAGACAAAATCAAGACAAAGATGTGAACATTTTGGTGGCGCCATTTCAAAAAAGAGTTCAAAATTTTTCTCTGCAGATTTTTGTCTCATTTTCTGTCGGTTAGCTTTCCATGCTGTAATTGTATTGTATCGCAAGTGGTGTTAAGCTTCGCCTCGCCTCTGTTTCATCAATTTACGTTACAAGCAAAGGTTTTACCTGAGTTGGTTTGTGGGAGTAGGTTGGGCTTTGCTCCTTCCATTTGCCGGTGGTTAAGTTGATCCAGCTCAGCTCGGATGGTGGTGCCTGCTTCCAGAAACTTGTTGCTCACCAACTTCACAATCATGTCAATCGCTATCTCATTCTCGGCTCCTGAACAAGATAAAACAGCACTCAGTTTCCATCAGAAACCATCCCCTGTAGTTGGTACAAATATGATAGTTAAGACCCTAATAAAAGAAAGTATGAAAGATGGGTCTCACAAATTTATGAAAACTCAAAAGGCAAAAAAAATGCAGAAGCCGTTCACAAAAAATTTAAGGTGCATAAAGCTTTATTCAGGGACCCATCTATGTTTTAGGGACCCAATTATCATACTTGTAACCTGTAGTTGAACTCGCCATTATATTTCAAAGCTAAAATTTGATGTAACATACAATCACTAGAGACTTTCTAAACTGATGGTGGTATTTGATTTGAAACGAAGGCGTATGAACCATTGGGCTCCGCAAGTAGCTAAGACTAAATCTGAAGTGAGTTGAAAATTTGAGCTTTAAAATAAATGAAACTTGAAACTCCTAAAAAAACCTATGTCACACACAAAAATAACACTTCATAGTATGGTTGAATGCTTTAAAAGTTTTAAAAGAACACGAAAACCGAAAAAATTGATATAAAATTTTCAACTTTTGAAGAAAAAGTACATCACGCTACAATTCTTGGAAGTTTAAGAACCCTTCATTTTTGGCATGTGTTGAATGAAATTATTCCCGTTTAGAAAAAAATAAAAATTTATCGATAAAATTTTTTTAATTCGCTGGCAATGGCAGGAACAATTTTTTTTTGGGGGGGGGGGGGGGGGGGGGGGGGGGGGTTGACCAATTTGAAAAATTTGTCGACCCCTTTTTTGAGATTGACCAATTTGAGTTTCTGAGCTCACCGAAAACACTACGACGACCCCATTTTGGGAAATATTCTTTGCACCGCCACTGTATATATTCAACAGACAATTGGAAAAAAGTCAATGAACGCAAGAAAACAAAAAAAAAACTTTTTTTAGAACTCCAATTTCGAAAAATATATTGCCTTAAAGTTCTTGGGATATCAAGAACACTTTATGATTAACACTTTTGATGATAAAATTAATCCAATTTGAGAAAACTGGATCAACAGGTAAAATTTTTATTTCGCTGGGAAATCTGAAAATTAAATTCCACTTTCGAAACTAGAAGGCAATCACCTTACAATTTTGCTGTTCGATAGCCGAGTTTGATTTCCTTAAAACAAAGGAAATGAACTGTACTTAAATAGCAATCAAAAATTAAACTGCGAAAAAGTGAAATTGAGCCTGAACAAATTTTAGCTCTTTCTGAAATTTTTTTAAAAATCAACTCGACCTCTATAATAGTCTGAACTACGTTCATTGACTCTTAAACAAGCTAAAATGACCTTTCAGAGATACAAAAACGGATGACTACCAGCAAATGAAAAATGAAAAGACAAAATTAGAACTTTCAAAAAGAGCCTCCAAAAATTAAAAAGCAACCGAAACTTTCTTCGGGACCTAAGCCGTCAAAAAATTAGCAGACACGAAAGTCTAGAATATTCGAAAATTTTCAGCTTTCGCAAAAACAGATCCCGACTGGACTAATTGCAGAGAACAACACTCCTTGAATTTATCAAGAAAACTAATTCCAAAAATGTTTAATAAACAGCATGAAAAAAAATCGAAAAGTTCCTAAAAAATTGACAAAACTTCTTGGAACTCAATAAGTTGCCCAAAACCGGAAAACACTGAAATAGTATTTGATTTGAAAGCCGAGAAACAGAAGTTTGACAAAGACTTTTTTGAATCGAGGACAACTTCAGCTTACAAAAAAACAGTCCTGGCCGGATTCAAACCATAGACCTTCATCTTTATAGGCAAGTGCGTTAACTCTTGGCCACGTGCGCAAATTAATGTCTGACTTTTGATTTCATACTAACCAAAGGTAAAATGATTCAAAAGATTCTGTTAAACTAATTAGTTGTTAACTCGAAAAAGAGCCTTTAATCCGGAGTGATAACGCTTGCTAATTGCAAGCGTTAAAAATTGAATAAAAATGCATTTAGTTAAATTGATTCAAATTTAGTTAAATTGGCGCCAAAAACGCCTTCGAAAAATTTTTGAGGTTAGCCAGCCAAAAATTATGTTATAAAATTATACCGAAGGGGGACCCTTGGAAAAGTTTGGCAAACAAAATTGAAGGGGATGGAAAAATCGAATTTGAGCGTGAATAATTTTTGAGACTCTTTTCTGGAAAAAAATGCAAACAAACAATTCCATCAAGACTTATATGAGAGTTAACTACGCTCATTGACTCTTGATGAAACAAAAAATCCTCACAACCAATATTAGTGTCTTCACTACGTTCATCGACTCTTAATAATTGAAACTTTAAATTCAACTTATCTAAAGACACGAGGAAAGCCGAGAAACAGAATCTGTAAGGAACCTCACCGCGTGGTACTATGATATCAGCATAGAGTTTCGATGGTTCGATGTACGAATCAAAGGCCGGTTTGACAAACTTGTCGTACTGTTTT
The DNA here is from genome assembly GCF_963678635.1 of Symsagittifera roscoffensis. NCBI lineage: Eukaryota > Metazoa > Xenacoelomorpha > Acoela > Convolutidae > Symsagittifera > Symsagittifera roscoffensis. Next base: position 17,333,016 of record NC_087065.1, on the reverse strand, counting down.
AAGACACCTCTCAAATCTCGTCCTCTCTCACTGATGTCACGCGATAGTCTGCGACACAGCCTGATGTCTGAATCAGTGTCCACAAATATTTTCACGTCAAGCAAGTCACGAACTTCTTTGTTAACAAACGCCAAGATACCTACGCAGAAGTGTTGGTAATTCTTTAAATAGTCAATTTCAGTTCGTTTTTTTAGTAGAAAGCTGGTAAAACATGGTCATTATTATTGATGTCATTTAATTTGTGTTTCGAATGGTTAATATTTCATACAAGTAATTTCTAGCAGTATGGTTTTGAAGCATATTTGATGCTTATGGGGGTATATATATATATATATATTCAGTTCAGAATGATTTTGATGAAGAACTCTTTATGTTTCAACGAATGACAACTTTTACTCAGACCTTCGAACAGAATAACATTGGCCCCATAGTAGGTCTTCCAATCCTTCATTCTGGAGTGAGTTGAGAAGTCGTACTGGGGCACTTCTGTCCTCTTGAAGGCCTTCAGAGACCTCAGAGTCTCATTCATCAATTCGAAGTCGAAGGCGTCCGGGTGGTCGAAGTTATAATCACATTCATTTGCCTTCCATACTTGCTCCGCTGTTAGAACCTGAACAACGTAATCATATTCATTGAAACAACAAAAATTTCCAGCTAATTATTCCTGTCACTAAAGGAGAAAGAACTAAGGCTTCACGTGTCTTTTTTAGGCAAAAACAGGTACCATAGAAAGACATATCATATACACAAGCGAAGCAGCATTTCAAACCAAGCGACAAAACGACAAAAACCGGATAACTTTCGCCAAGAGCCGGAATCGAACGCCCAAGAATCTCACGACCTGGTATCTACGCCCTTATCAATAAGATTCCAAATTACTAGCAACCAGTAACGCGGATGACGCCACCAAAAATACTGTGCAGCAAAATTTCTACCAAATGAGCACTTTTATCTGCGAGTTGGATTGTGAAAAAAGTTGACTCGTATTATAACACAATGCTCGCATGTCTAATTTAAGATATTTTAGCTTTCATTCGATTGACATTTATATGAGAATTCATATTTTGTTTAAGTTGAGAAAATTTGGCTTGAAACTTTAGCTTTTTGGACAATTAAGAACAAAAAGCATCATGAAGGGCAAAAAACCAAACAAAACAAAATTTTAATTTTAAACGTTAAAAGTCATTAGAAATTTGTCCTAAGCTTGCTTTTTGGCGCATTTCTTTACGCAAAAAAAATGAAATCCGATTAAATTAAAGATTCTTTTATCGTTTTATTTTGCAGAACGAAATAACTGTGGTCTGAGTTTTCATTGAGTTTTTGCTTCTTCGACCACCCCGAAGAAACTAGAGCAAAAGCTGCGTTATTTTCCGCCCAAATTAAAGAACATCAAGGAAAACTCGCTGTGGGTGGAAGATGGTACCATATTAAAGCCCTGTCAGCCGTGATTCGGATTCCTCCAAAATAAATCAAGTTGTGTGTTAAAAAAGTGGTATGAAGATTTTCGCTTTTCAGATTCAACTTCGATTTTTTTCACCTAATTCAATTGCCCTTAATTAAAAAACATAACAGGAAACTATAACAGAAAAGTTTTTTTAAATCATTGTAGTCCACAACCAGTGCCGCTTGAGAAGCAAATGGCTCTTCATGCTCCTTCGAGCAACGAAGTAAAGGAAATAAGAAATAGTAAAAAGCAAAGAGGGGTGTTTTTGTTAGAAAAGAAAAGCTAATGAGCTAATCATCAAAAGAGAAGGTCGGTAATGTCTTTCGCGTTTTGAACGCTTTTCGAGATTCTTTTTTGCGTTTCATTCATTGAAATTCTGAAATAAAAACAAAAAGACAAAAGTATTCAACTCCTAAGCAAAAGTTATGAAGCTTAAGACTTACAATAATTGTAACCAGCAAGTTAAAAAGAATTTCTTCGATTTGCCAAGCACGGAAGTTTACGAATCGATTTAATTCCATTACTTTTCTAAGAGAAATTGAAAACTTACGATTAGAAAGAGAACGAACTTTTTTGAAAAAGGGTTGGAATTTTTTAAAAAAAAATCTGTCGCGAACAGATAATTTAGCAAAGGTTCAATAACCAGAAACAATAGACCCCTTTATTCTAATTTTCTATGAACGTTTGAGATCTTTTGCGCTATTTGGATCTGATTAAATGCCAACAAGCAGTAAAGGAGTTTTGTAGAGGTTTGTAACAAGCGGAGTCAGAAGTAATGGAGTTCGAAGTAAAGGAAATAAGAAATAGTAAAAAGCAAAGAGGGGTGTTTTTGTTAGAAAAGAAAAGCTAATGAGCTAATCATCAAAAGAGAAGGTCGGTAATGTCTTTCGCGTTTTGAACGCTTTTCGAGATTCTTTTTTGCGTTTCATTCATTGAAATTCTGAAATAAAAACAAAAAGACAAAAGTATTCAACTCCTAAGCAAAAGTTATGAAGCTTAAGACTTACAATAATTGTAACCAGCAAGTTAAAAAGAATTTCTTCGATTTGCCAAGCACGGAAGTTTACGAATCGATTTAATTCCATTACTTTTCTAAGAGAAATTGAAAACTTACGATTAGAAAGAGAACGAACTTTTTTGAAAAAGGGTTGGAATTTTTTAAAAAAAAATCTGTCGCGAACAGATAATTTAGCAAAGGTTCAATAACCAGAAACAATAGACCCCTTTATTCTAATTTTCTATGAACGTTTGAGATCTTTTGCGCTATTTGGATCTGATTAAATGCCAACAAGCAGTAAAGGAGTTTTGTAGAGGTTTGTAACAAGCGGAGTCAGAAGTAATGGGCATATGACAGATATAGCTGAAAACCTTGATTACTGTATCAAAAAGTATGCGACAATATTGTAGACAGAGAACTTGTGGTATCCACGGGGAGCCTCAAATTGAAAAAAAAACACAGATTTCAAACTTCAATGAAAGAAAGCAGGTTTTGCGACACTTGCGGAAACTCAAAACTGCATATACTCAGTTTGAAATTTTTCTTTTCAAACACTGGTTTCAAAAAATTAGTCTCTTTAACGATATCATTAAAACTAAATGAATTTACAAGATGCATCGCTACCAATGAAAAGTATTTGAGTACCTTGCAATATCCGCGGGTTAGCTCAGGTTGAACAAACTTTCAAATAATTAGAAAGAAAACTAAAAGTTCAAAATATCTTCTCAGCAGAGAAACTTGAAAAAAAGATTAAAAAAGTTAAAACAAAACTGAAAAAAGCTCTCCTCAGCCGTTGTTTGCATGCATTCCTTTTTTTACTTGAAAAGTCATCCTCAAATGTAGCAATAAAATCTTTTCAAAGATTAAACGGAAACGTTTTGAGGGTTAATAAGCTTCAAACGATGTAAAATGCAATCTTCACAAACACATAATGTTTGAGCAAGACATCGTATATGATTACAGGCGCATGTTTATACTAAAAATCATGTGAAAAGTATGTGTTTTACAAAATGAAAACATCGGTAAAGAAAAAATCGACCAACTACAGCTTTATCTGAGTACATAAGATTGTGAACCAATAATTATCGCACTAACAAAAACATAGGTAAAAACGGAATCGAAAAAAGAATGCCTCATCTAACATACGGGAAAGTCAAAGGCGAGATATGAGAGATGAAGCTTTTGGTTCAAAAAGGCACTAAATCTAAGCGCATCAATGGTTTTACTTAAGTCGAGTAACAATTTTTGACTATCAGAATTAACTCGAAAAAAAAAAACAATTTTACTTTCACGGTGTTTTATTTGAGTCTTGAACTAAAATTGATTAGTTCAATTCAGAGCCTGGAAATTTACTTGGATTTAAATTATGTAGGTGCCGATGATAAACACATTCTCTGCAGAGACTTCAATCGTGAACATTTAAAACCGCAAATTATAAAAGTATGCAAAGACTGTCTAAATGATTATATTTTAAATTTTCCAAACCAACAGCAACCCACCAAACAGATGGGTCAAAGAAATGCATAGATACTCAAATTTTGCTATAGTTCGGTCCCAATTAGTATAACCCAATTAGTACCTATTTATGTCAAATTCAGCTAATACTGCGCTATGGAGTCATAATGAATGCACAGCCAATGAAACATCTTAACAAAAACTTGAAAAGAAGCAAAACCAAAATCTGAGAATAATGTTAAAAAAATGAAGATATCAGTTGGTAACCTACTCTAAAGAAACATACAAGGTATGCTCAGTGAAAGATTTGCAATTTTATGAGCTTTTCAAAACAGGAGTTGAGCTTTTACGTAAAATTGTGACACTGAATTTCAAAAAAAGAGCAATTTCGGACTCAAAGATTGAGATATTGCAATATAGAAGTGTTAAAAAATCGAACCAACGAATAATTTCACCATCAAAATCCTCAGAGCAAACTTGTACAAATTAGAAAACTAGTTCAATTTATACAAATTTTCTGCAGACATTTCTGATACAGCCAGTAATCTTAAAGATTCAAAGAAGTAAGAACTTTAAAGTCGATTTAAAACTTATACTATGATTTACACGATAACACATCACAATTAAAGAAATGATAGATCTTTTTTTCTAAAACTTGGACTGTAGGGTTGAGACAACTAATAGTACCTTATAGTTGAAACTTATTAGTACCTAGAAATATGAAATTGTACTGCTTATTTAAAGCGTCACTTGACTAGGCCTATCAGGCTTTTTGATGTCCTTCCATATCAATATTATTAAAAATGACTTATGTCTATTGAATAACCTCACTTCTGATATGAAAACAATTACTATTATTATGATTATTATGCGGCTTTTAAAAGGTTACATTTCTTCCAAATCGGGTCTCAATTGGCAAATTTATTTGGGCTTTCTAGCTTTTGGTAGTCCGTTTTTGAGTCAAACTTTTTCGCGATTTCCTGAGTGACTGAATCAGTAGAATTTAAAATTGTATGACGTTTCCTCAATGACATTTGATCACACGCCCCATTTTGTTTACATGTATCAGATTACAGCCCTTCGGATGTTATTCCGACTCTCAAAAAACCTTAAATAGCCTGTGCTGAGAAAAATTGATCTGAAACTTTTCGATTTTTAGACTGAAACTTGATGGCACTCAGCTCAATTGATGGCGCTAACTTGAATCTACTGCAATATCCTCGACATTTCAAGTATAACTAGCTTTCACTCTGCAAGTTCCTACCTTATTTAACCGGAAAAACTTTTTTCAAATGGTTGCTGTCGGAACATTCCTTACTTCTTGTGCGGCAACTGGCTATACTTGTTCAATTCGTATTTGTTGGTTATTTTGACTGTTTTCGATTATATTGATCTTCCGGCAAGGCATGATGTAAATGTACGCAGTTAATAGCCGGTAAATGGACAGAAGGAAAGCGGCAAGATATTACTCATGGCCGTGGTTGGTTTGAGCTCAGGTATGGTGCTTTTCTTTTCTTTCTTGCCATGGTCAAGCAACATTAAAAGCTAGGAAAGTTCTTTGGGCATGTAATCATTAACAGTTTTAATAAACTTAGGCGGTGAGAAGTTGATATATTTCGTTTCGATCATGAGTGCACTCTGAATTCCCTATCGGATATACCTTCCACATCTAATTATTTCTTCTACACTTTGAAATAATTGATTTTATCCAGACAGGGAGGCTCCCCAAGAGAAGAAAACAAAATTCAATCAATCTACCTCGATCAATATCATGATCTAAAAGCCGCATGCCGAATTTCTAGGTTTAAATAATTCACGTCGGTGGGAAATTCAGGCGGCCCTAATAACACATGCTCCCTCCTGTGTTTAAAGTATATCAACTCGAACTCATCCCTTTCGTACTAAGTAACAGTAAGCAAATATATGGAGGCGTCAATAAGGAGCAATATTTGCTGCTTTTCGTTGAGCTAAAAAAAGCTGATTGAAAACTAAACGCAGCACTGGCAAAAATATTCATTTTTACATGAACTTATATAGGAAAAAAGCATGAAATGACTAGCAAGAAGCATTATATCTCCAAAAACAACAACAATCCAGTCGAAAGAAGCTCCACAGAGAAAACCATTTAAATTTAGGAGCAAAAGATATCGACTCATCTTTCATCCCACCAACGTAGGGCGTATTCATTGGTTTTGTAAGGTTTATATGAAGACCAAGTCTGTTTACAATAGTGATAAAGTTCTATTCCAAATCGACTTTTTCCGTTATACTCCCCTAGGATAGTGAAGAAAACATTTAAGCCCACCGACAGTAAATTTTTTCAATTGAGGAAGGGCCAATAACTTGCCGGCGAGTTATATTTTAAGTGTGAAAAAATCAAAACCAAAAACATGGCAAGTTTATTGCTGTAGAAGTAGCACATATCTCTCCGACCAAAGGAATTCAATGCTCAATATTTTGTTGAAAAAGAAACCTTTTCTTAACTTTTTCATGTTGTTTTCAGTATTTACAAGCAAGCTAGTGCTGAGTCAAATTATCTGGACGAAAAGCATAAAAGTTGAAATTTAAACCTCGTTTTTCTCAAATTGGGTTGATATTAAGTGAAAAATCATCAAGTCTAAACTTGTTTAAATTTTTAGCAGAAATGGTGCAATTTGCTTCGCATTCGGGCCAAAATTTTACCCCAAAAATTGATTATTTTTGGCTGTTCACTCAATCAGAAATTACGCTATTACTACCGGGTGAATTACTGCCTAACCTGAGCCTCGTACATAGCCCAACAAAGTTTAAGAAGAGTACAATCTCCAAAACATAGCGCGACACGTTTGAAAAAAATGTTATACACGGAAGCGAAGCTGAGCTTCGCATATCTTGCGATACACAAAGCCACCCAATCGAAAAACATATTAACACAACGCCAAAAAACAAAATTCGAAATTTTTAAATGTTTATTTAAACTGACCCTCATTTTGATGAAAACCTGTGGCAGATTAGAATAGCCAGTTTTGAACTAGCTTGAGAAACTTCGTATCACTCTACACATTGCGCTAATATAGTCAGCGGAAAAAGACCAGTTGGAAATAATTTCTAAAAAATAAGTTCAAGAAAAATTTTTTGAAAATAGAACTTGAAAAAGTTGAAAAACTACAGCTACAAGAACTTCATGGTGGTATCGGATGAAGTTAAAGAACAGCCTTAAAAGCAACTAGCGTTTACCGCACCTCCGGTGCTTCGAATTTTCAACAACTCAAAAAACTATTCTTTGAGTGTACTCTGACAGCACCCAATTACAGGGGTCGTAATTAAACATTTTGCAGTTTTTTCAAGTTTTTTAAACAAACTTTGAAGAATCATAAAATTTTGCGAAAAGTTCTTCGAAAAATTTAAAATGAACTAAGAAACGTCACATCTGGGAACCTGAAAGCAATTGAACAGTCGCATTTGGACGCACGATTTTAAACTCCTGAGAGTACCCATACAGTACCCAACTACAACGTTGGGAAATTCAAATTTTGAGTTTCACCTTAACTTTTCTAAAAGAGGTATTTTTTTGATAACCAGAAAAAATTCACAGTTCGAAAACTACCAAAAATTGAGCAGTCTTTTTTGAGTGGAATATTCGCAAGCTTTCAAATTACACAACTACAGGGTTGGGAATTTCACTTTAACGAATTAATTTGTAATTTGAGTTTTCTGAAAATTTCTAAAAGAATCACAAAAATCGTCTTCTCTCTTAAACAAAAATGAATTGGGCATTCTTAATTGCAGGCCGAATTTGCAATCCCTCAGATTACTCTGACAGCCCCCCAAATACAGATTAAAAACTTCAAACTTTGAAAAAAAATTTGATTTAATTTTCAAGAAAATTTTTTTCAAAAAATCACAAAAAACGACATATCTGGAAAACTGCAAGATTTTGAGCAGTTCTATCCAGAGGCAAGATTCGCAACCACTGAGAGTACTCTCAAAGATTCCAATAACAGGATTGATATCTTCAAAGTTTCGGAGAAAATCATAAAAAACGTCATATCTTGAGAACTACAAAGATTTGAGCAGTCATATTGGGAGGCAAGAATCGCAACTCCTGAGAGTAACCTGACAGAGCCTCGCTACAGAGATAAGAATTTCAAGTTTTGCGAAATTAGTTATACCTAAATTTTCTTAAAAAATTTGGAAAAAATCCTACAAAAACATCATATCTCGAAAACTACAAGGATTTGAGAAGTGAGAATTGGAGGAAAGATTCGCAACCCCGGAGAGTATCCTGACAGCGCCCAACTACAGGGCGAGCATTTTAAAATCAAATTTTCTAGAAATTTTTGAAAAATCTCGAAAATTGCCTATCTCGTAAACTAAAAGGATTTGGCTATTCATATATGGAGGCCAGAATCGCAAAACCTAGGAAAACTCAGACAATATCCTACTATTGGGTTGTTAATTTCAAACTTGATGAAATAATCACTGAATTTAAACTGGAAAATCGAGAAAAACATTAACCATTCAAATATGCAATCTAGCTTGAACGTGAAAAAATTCTGTTGTTAAACATGCAAAAATAATACGTTGAAAAAGCTCAAACACGGCGAGATAGTGACGCCCGCATTTGAATATATAATAGATAATCGGAGAAAGTTAAAAAAGTAAGCGACGGGTAGACAGACATGATCAAAATAATTAAAAAAGCAGGTACACAGATAGACAGACTGACTTAATTTGGCCTTGAAACAAAAATACTGAGAACTTAATGACCTTGCGAAAAACTAATTGAAAAAAATCTTCTTAAGCATTGCAATATATGATATAGTTTAAGCATGAAAAAATTCTTTCGTTAAACATTTAAATTTTTATGCTTAAACATGGGAGATAGCTGTCACTAGCATTTAAATATACTATAGATGGGAAAATATTCACAGAGCGGTGGAAAATCACAACCGTTATTTGCATCATCTCGTCCAAGCTGTCAAACGACGCAAGGAAAGCAAAGCTACGGTTGTGATGTCTGATTTCGTCTATGCCGTATGTGCGGAACATCAGACTGAGGGACGGTTTTGGTTTCATAGCCTAAGCTATGAGCCAAGGTCTACACTAGTCATCAGGAGCGAGCTCGACTGACTGATGTGGTAAAGGGCTGGTCCAACCTGAAGAAGGCAGAAGCCTTGACAGGATTGGACCGGAGTGGATGAGCAGTAAGTATAGAAATGTTTTGGGGAAACTGAAAGAGGTGATCGCTATCGTGTGGGTTGTTGAAGCACTTTGAACATTTGCTGGGGACACTTGGGTCAAGTCTGTTTAAGCAGGGGGGAGTAGCCGGAGCGTATTTGAGCTAGAATGGAACTAGCCTTGCCTTTGGGTGATAATTCAGTTGAGGATATAAGTGAGTATTTGTCAGCCAGTATTTTAGGTATGGGGACAGTTGCAATATAGTTAGAAAACCCTCGTGTGAGGAGTAATTATGTACATGGAGTTTGGCTCCCTTGTCGATGTACTCATTACGGTCGATCAAGTCAGTCGAGAGACCCAAGCTGTGGCTTTGAAAAGCGTAGGGCTAGTATTGTCTTCTGGGTCAGCTGAGTAGATGGCAATTTGCATACTATTGAGAAGAGAGTAGGTTCAAGTGGTGTTTTACGGAAAAGATAAGGCATTCAGAAACAAGGTCTTCGATTTGGTTATTTTCTTCCATCCAGTTACAGAGCGGAGGGCGGTGTTTTAAAGTCTTCGGATAGAGGTAGGTTGTGCCTGTTGAGTGTTACCACACTGTAGCAGCGTACCGAGGACGGTCTAATCATAGCTTTGTGCGTAATTAGAAGCGTTTCCTTACTTTGGCCGCAGTTGGTACCAACTAGCGCTTTCAGGACTGAGCTACGCTTCTTGCTTGTCTTAGCTTGAGTCTTGCCGTGTAGTGAGTTTTCCATGAATTCAATAAGCTGAGTCCTAAGTAGAATTTTGAAGTAGTGGTCCAGTGGGAGCAGAGTGTTCTGAATTTTGACTTGGGGTTGAGTGTTTTTTAGCTTTTTAGTCAGGTGAGAATCGAGGTACTGAGCATTTGGAGGGGAGAGTTCTAAGTTGAGATTGTCGCAGGAGATGTAGGTAAGCGGAGGGGAAGATAGAGTTTTGATATTGATGTATTGGGTGTAGAAACTAAAGTCGTCCGCAGAAGATATAATGGATAAATTTTTGGAGTGAGAGAAAAATCACGGACAATAGTTGAAAAGTGTAGGCGACGAAACTGCGGTTTTAGGAACTCCTCTGCAGACTATTCTCGCTTTAGAGAGATCGTCGCTGAATATGTTTCTAGCCTGTCTGGCGCTCAGGTAATTGCATAGCCATCGGCTGATTGTGTCGGGCAGCGAGGAGTTAATCAGTTTATCAGTGAAGAAAGGGTGTTTCACGCAGTCGCAGGCTTTTGATAGCGGTAGCTGGTATGTCGTGGTATTTAGGGCTACGTGAACTGTTCTGTTAAGTGCTCTATTTCGATTGAAACCATGAGAAAATGAATTATCTAGGGAGGTTACGACGCTCTTAGTAGATAGCAGGGGCAGAAGCTTTGTTGGTGTGGCTTGGAAATTAGGTGCTGTTTAAAGAGAGGGATGAAGATTGCTTCAACAATTTTGATAACGGGGGCTGAGAAAGGAAACATGGCGAAAAAAATAGGACAGAGAGAAGTCTTTTAAGGATTTGACAAGGGGAAGTATGGTGGCTGCTTTCCAAATGGATTGAAGTTGCAAAGCGCTCAAAATAATATTTATGACTTTAGTTAGATAGTCTAGGGCAACTTCATTGAGATGTTTCAAATGAAATATTGTAAGTCCATCGAGACCAAAAGCTCGCCATTCTTATGCGTTTCTCCACTTCTTCAGAATAAAAACAGGCGAATCTGCTAAGGCGAGTCATTTAGCGTTACTCTAGATCTTAGGATTTCGTTTGGAGGTTTGTGTGTGTGTGTGTGTGTGTGTGTGTGTGTGTGTGTGTGTGTGCGTGTGTGCGTTAATGCGGGTGAGTTGAAAGTTAAGCTTTTGAGGACGGTGTGTCGAGGTCCTGGGAACTGAAAAGTATGTTATGGTTTTAGTCTTTAGGGCGTGACTCGTCCAATGAGTGAACTATTCGTCAATATTCACTAGCCTTGGTTTTATGGTTACTCAAGTCATGAACTCGCGCAAAGTTTTTTCCCTGTTAGCATAACAAACTTTGCCATTTTCTGTTCAGGGCAGTAATGTTTGTTTTGCTGGGCTCAGTTAACCTAGTTTGGTCGCGTTGTTTAATGAAGTCTTTGGCTTCATTAGGAATGCAGACTTCGGCAAATTTGCGCCGGCCGCAGGGGATATGCTCTGCTAGTTGGAGGATCGCGTCCCAAAAGACTATCTCGCCTTTGTAAACATTGTTAGTTTCCTCTATATGAGAGAGTATCTCATCCGTTTCAGCTGCGAAATTATCTCAATCAGCTTATTGAAAATTTATTTGGGGGATAGTCGGGTGGGAGGGTTAGAGTCGATTGAGATTAAGACAGGTAGGTGCACTGAGCTTAGAGTAGTTTGTGGCGCAAAATGTGGTAGTAGTCTGTGATGCGAGGGTGATGTCTGGGGATGAGGTTTGTGGTGAAGTGGTTTAGCGGATTAGTTCTTCCGAGTTGAGAAGGATATAGGTGCAGCTCATTATTTTGTATGTTATCAGAAGTCCGCTATCGTCTTGGAAATCCAGATGGACAGTGGGCGTTGGCGTCACCGAGTACTAGTCTTCTGAGTCAAGTTGTAGGTAATTTATAGATCCTTGGTAGCCTTCGAGGCACGAGGATCGCGGAGGTATGTAGAAGTTAGTCAAGGAGATTTTTCCATCTTTGGTGATGATTTTTATTGTCTGGGATTCCAAAGGAGTCGGGAGTATAGTTCGTAGGGGATATCTTTGACTATTGCCAAGAGGAGTCTTCTACTTTCCTTTTCGCTGTCATTGCAGACAATATAATAGTTACCACGAAGCGAGTATTGCTGTTGAATTGTGCTTGGTTTCGTGCAAGAGCAGCAATAGGGGGTCTTACTTGTTTCTGTCGAGAGTAAAATTACGTGCCTTACTACCGAAGCCGTTGCAATTACATTGCAATAAATGAAGACGGTTAGAAGAATCATGAGGGATGATAGAGTTACGTGAGCGGTTTCTCGGGGTATTTCGAGTGGGGGTTTTAGTTGTGTCGGTGGGTGTAGGTGTTCGGGGAATTGAAGTTCTTTTGGGGGGGGGGGGGAGAGTGATGGGCTTTTGGACCGGTGTTCAGGTTGATGTGGAGTGTCTTAGGTTGTGAGAGGGATATGGTATGCAGGTGAGTGTGATGTGAGTAGTCTAGTATGAGTTAAGTATGCGATGAGTCGATGAGTGGTGTTGGGTGTAGAATGAAAGGCGGGTAGGTATTTTTGGATAGTAGTTATTAGTATTAACAGTTTGGGCAGCAGAAGTGTGTGTTGTTGATTAATTGAGTTAGGACCGATGCATTTCAAATGGATCCAGCCGCAGCAGTGACCTAATCTGTAGTGAGAGCGGCGGATCAGACCATTACATGGCTCGGTTTTTAGCCGCGGGCGCCTGGGTTTGACTCGATTCTGGACATTATGTAGTAGTAAGAGGAGTGTCCAAGCCGGTCCTGAACATCCTCTTACCGAAAACGATGAAGTTTTTCAGTCGCACTGGTCCTCTTCAGGATAAGAGGGGAGTGAAGACATTTGCAAAGTTCTCTTTGCCAGTTTCATTTCTTGGAAGCGCCTTCTCCGGCCGGAGCACACAATCGCATTCGCACAGCTTGTTAGAATAAAAAATCAAAGCAAGAAATTTGCTGGAAATTTTTAGTTAGCTCGTTTTAGAAATGAAAATATTGACAAAAATCAGACAAGAACTATTCCGGTACTATTTACCCTTGGAGTTAATCAAGCTGAGCTTGTTGGTAATTTATAGATCCTTGGTAGCCTTCGAGGCACGAGGATCGCGGAGGTATGTAAAAGTTAATCGGAGATTTTTCCATCTTTGGTGATGATTTTTTTGTCTGGGATTCCAAAGGAGTCGGGAGTCTAGTTCGTAGGGGATATCTTTGACTATTGCCAAAAGGAGTCTTCTACTTTCCTTTTCGCTGTCATTGCTGACAATATAATAGTTACCACGAAGCGAGTATTGCTGTTGAATTGCGCTTGGCTTCGTGCAAGAGCATCAGGGGGTCTTACTTGTTTTTCAGTCGAGAGTAAACTTACGTGCCTTAGCACCGAAGCCGTTGCAATTTTATTGCAATAAATGAAGACGGTTATAAGAATCATGAGGGATGATAGAGTTACGTGAGCGGTTTCTCGGGGTATTTCGAGTGGGGGTTTTAGTTGTGTCGGTGAGTGTAGGGGTTCGGGGAATTGAAGTTCTTTTGGGGGGGGGGGGGGGATGATGGTCTTTTGGACCGGTGTTCAGGTTGACGTGGAGTGTCTTACGTTGGGAGATGGATATGGTATGCAGGTGAGTGTGATGTGAGTAGTCTAGTATGAGTAAGTAGGCGATGAGTTGTGTTGGGTGTAGAATGAAAGGCGGGTAGGTATTTTTGGATAGTAGTTATTAGTATTAACAGTTTGGGCAGCAGAAGTGTGTGTTGTTGATTAAGTGAGTTAGTGCCGATGCATTTCAAATGGATCCAGTCGCAGCGGTGACCTAATCTGTAGTGAGAGCGGCGGATCGGACCATTACATGGCTCGGTTTTTAACCGCCGGCGCCTGGGTTTGAATCGATTCTGGACATTATGTAGTAGTAATAGGAGTGTCCAAGCCGGTCCTGAACATCCTCTTACCGAAAACGATTCATTTTTTCAGGAGGGGAGTTAAGACATTTGCAAAGTTGTCTTTGCCAGTTTCATTTCTTGGAAGCGCCTTCGCCGGCCGGAGCACACAATCGCATTCGTACAGCTTGTTAGAATAAAAAATCAAAGCAAGAAATTTGCTGGAAATTTTTAGTTAGCTCGTTTTAGAAATGAAAATATTGACAAAAATCAGACAAGAACTATTCCGGTACTATTTACCCTTGGAGTTAACCAAGCTGAGCTTGTTGGTAATTTTTAGATCCTTGGTAGCCTTCGAAGCACGAGGATCGCGGAGGTATGTAGAAGTTAGTCAGGGAGATTTTTCCATCTTTGGTGATGATTTTTTTTGTCTGGGATTCCAAAGGAGTCGGGAGTCTAGTTCGTAGGGGATAACTTTGACTATTGCCAAAAGGAGTCTTCTACTTTCCTTTTCGCTGTCATTGCTGACAATATAATAGTTACCACGAAGCGAGTATTGCTGTTGAATTGCGCTTGGTTTCGTGCAAGAGCATCAGGGAGTCTTACTTGTTTCTCAGTCGAGAGTAAACTTACGTGCCTTAGCACCGAAGCCGTTGCAATTACATTGCAATAAATGAAGACGGTTAGAAGAATCATGAGGGATGATAGAGTTACGTGAGCGGTTTCTCGGGGTATTTTGAGTGGGGGTTTTAGTTGTGTCGGTGAGTGTAGGTGTTCGGGGAATTGAATTTATTTTTTTTTGGGGGGGGGGGGGAATGATGGTCTTTTGGCCGGTGTTCAGGTTGATGTGGAGTGTCTTACGTTGGGAGATGGATATGGTATGCAGGTGAGTGTGATGCGAGTAGTCTAGTATGAGTAAGTAGGCGATGAGTCGATGAGTTGTGTTGGGTGTAGAATGAAAGTCTGGTAGGTATTTTTGGATAGTAGTTATTAGTATTAACAGTTTGGGCAGCAGAAGTGTGTGTTGTTGATTAATTGAGTTAGGGCCGATGCATTTCAAATGGATCCAGTCGCAGAAGTGACCTAATCTGTAGTGAGAGCGGCGGATCAGACCATTACATGGCTCGGTTTTTAACCGCCGGCGCCTGGGTTTGACTCAATTCTGGACATTATGTAGTAGTAAGAGGAGTGTCCAAGCCGGTCCTGAACATCCTCTTACCGAAAACGATGAAGTTTTTCAGTCGCACTGGTCCTCTTCAGAATAAGAGGGGAGTGAAGACATTTGCAAAGTTGTCTTTGCCAGTTTCATTTCTTCGAAGCGCCTTCTCCGGCTGGAGCACACAATCGCATTCGTACAGCTTGTTGGAATAAAAAATCAAAGCAAGAAATTTGCTGGCAATTTTTAGTTAGCTCGTTTTAGAAATGAAAATATTGACAAAAATCAGACAAGAACTATTCCGGTACTATTTACCCTTGGAGTTAATCAAGCTGAGCTTGTTGGTAATTTATAGATCCTTGGTAGCCTTCGAGGCACGAGGATCGCGGAGGTATGTAGAAGTTAGTCAGGGAGATTTTTCCATCTTTGGTGATGATTTTTTTGTCTGGGATTACAAAGGAGTCGGGAGTCTAGTTCGTAGGGGATAACTTTGACTATTGCCAAAAGGAGTCTTCTACTTTCCTTTTCGTTGTCATTGCTGACAATATAATAGTTACCACGAAGCGAGTATTGCTGTTGAATTGCGCTTGGTTTCGTGCAAGAGCATCAGGGAGTCTTACTTGTTTCTCAGTCGAGAGTAAACTTACGTGCCTTAGCACCGAAGCCGTTGCAATTTTATTGCAATAAATTAAGACGGTTAGAAGAATCATGAGGGATGATAGAGTTACGTGAGCGGTTTCTCGGGGTATTTCGAGCGGGGGTTTTAGTTGTGTCGGTGAGTGCAGGGGTTCGGGGAATTGAAGTTCTTTTTTGGGGGGGGGGGGAATGATGGTCTTTTGGACCGGTGTTCAGGTTGACGTGGAGTGTCTTACGTTGGGAGATGGATATGGTATGCAGGTGAGTGTGATGTGAGTAGTCTAGTATGAGTAAGTAGGCGATGAGTTGTGTTGGGTGTAGAATGAAAGGCGGGTAGGTATTTTTGGATAGTAGTTATTAGTATTAACAGTTTGGGCAGCAGAAGTGTGTGTTGTTGATTAATTGAGTTAGTGCCGATGCATTTCAAATGGATCCAGTCGCAGCGGTGACCTAATCTGTAGTGAGAGCGGCGGATCGGACCATTACATGGCTCGATTTTTAACCGCGGGCGCCTGAGTAGTCTAGTATGAGTAAGTAGGCGATGAGTCGATGAGTTGTGTTGGGTGTAGAATGAAAGGCGGGTTAGGTATTTTTGGATAGTAGTTATTAGTATTAACAGTTTGGGCAGCAGAAGTGTGTGTTGTTGATTAATTGAGTTAGGGCCGATGCATTTCAAATGGATCCAGTCGCAGCAGTGACCTAATCTGTAGTGAGAGCGGCGGATCAGACCATTACATGGCTCGGTTTTTAACCGCGGGCGCCTGGGTTTGACTCAATTCTGGACATTATGTAGTAGTAAGAGGAGTGTCCAAGCCGGTCCTGAACATCCTCTTACCGAAAACGATTCAGTTTTTCAGTCGCACTGGTCCTCTTCAGGATAAGAGGGGAGTGAAGACATTTGCAAAGTTGTCTTTGCCAGTTTCATTTCTTCGAAGCGCCTTCTCCGGCTGGAGCACACAATCGCATTCGTACAGCTTGTTAGAATAAAAAATCAAAGCAAGAAATTTGCTGGCAATTTTTAGTTAGCTCGTTTTAGAAATGAAAATATTGACAAAAATCAGACAAGAACTATTCCGGTACTATTTACCCTTGGATTTAATCAAGCTGAGCTTGTTGGTAATTTATAGATCCTTGGTAGCCTTCGAGGCACGAGGATCGCGGAGGTATGTAGAAATTAGTCAGGGAGATTTTTCCATCTTTGGTGATGATTTTTTTGTCTGGGACTCCAAAGGAGTCGGCAGTCTAGTTCGTAGGGGATAACTTTGACTATTGCCAAAAGGAGTCTTCTACTTTCCTTTTCGCTGTCATTGCTGACAATATAATAGTTACCACGAAGCGAGTATTGCTGTTAAATTGCGCTTGGTTTCGTGCAAGAGCATCAGGGAGTCTTACTTGTTTCTCAGTCGAGAGTAAACTTACGTGCCTTAGCACCGAAGCCGTTGCAACTTTATTGCAATAAATGAAGACGGTTAGAAGAATCATGAGGGATGATAGAGTTACGAGAGTGGTTTCTCGGGGTAATTCGAGTGGGGGTTTTAGTTGTGTTGGTGAGTGTAGGGGTTCGGGGAATTGAAGTTCTTTTTTTTGGGGGGGGGGGGGGGAATGATGGTCTTTTGGACCGGTGTTCAGGTTGACGTGGAGTGTCTTACGTTGGGAGATGGATATGGTATGGAGGTGAGTGTGATGTGAGTAGTCTAGTATGAGTAAGTAGGCGATGAGTTGTGTTGGGTGTAGAATGAAAGGCGGGTAGGTATTTTTGGATAGTAGTTATTAGTATTAACAGTTTGGGCAGCAGAAGTGTGTGTTGTTGATTAATTGAGTTAGTGCCGATTGATTTCAAATGGATCCAGTCGCAGCGGTGACCTAATCTGTAGTGAGAGCGGCGGATCGGACCATTACATGGCTCGGTGTTTAACCGCGGGCGCCTGGGTTTGAATCGATTCTGGAAATTATGCAGTAGTAAGAGGAGTGTCCAAGCCGGTCCTGAACATCCTCTTACCGAAAACGATTCACTTTTTCAGTCGCACTGGTCCTCTTCAGGATAAGAGGGGAGTGAAGACATTTGCAAAGTTGTCTTTGCCAGTTTCATTTCTTGGAAGCGCCTTCTCCGGCCGGAGCACACAATCGCATTCGTACAGCTTGTTAGAATAAAAAATCAAAGCAAGAAATTTGCTGGAAATTTTTAGTTAGCTCGTTTTAGAAATGAAAATACTGACAAAAATCAGACAAGAACTATTCCGGTACTATTTACCCTTGGAGTTAATCAAGCTGAGCTTGTTGGTAATTTATAGATCCTTGGTAGCCTTCGAGGCACGAGGATCGCGGAGGTATGTAGAAGTTAGTCAGGGAGATTTTTCCATCTTTGGTGATGATTTTTTTGTCTGGGATTCCAAAGGAGTCGGGAGTCTTGTTCGTAGGGGATAACTTTGACTATTGCCAAAAGGAGTCTTCTACTTTCCTTTTTGCTGTCATTGCTGACAATATAATAGTTACCACGAAGCGAGTATTGCTGTTGAATTGCGCTTGGTTTCGTGCAAGAGCATCAGGGGGTCTTAATTGTTTCTCAGTCGAGAGTAAACTTACGTGCCTTAGCACCGAAGCCGTTGCAATTACATTGCAATAAATGAAGACGGTTAGAAGAATCATGAGGGATGATAGAGTTACGTGAGCAGTTTCTCGGGGTATTTTGAGTGGGGTTTTAGTTGTGTCGGTGAGTGTAGGGGTTCGGGGAATTGAAGTTCTTTTTTTTTGGGGGGGGGGGGGGAATTATGGTCTTTTGGACCGGTGTTCAGGTTGATGTGGAGTGTCTTACGTTGGAAGATGGATATGGTATGCAGGTGAGTGTGATGCGAGTAGTCTAGTATGAGTAAGTAGGCGATGAGTCGATGAGTTGTGTTGGGGGTAGAATGAAAGGCGGGTAGGTATTTTTGGACAGTAGTTATTAGTATTAACAGTTTGGGCAGCAGAAGTGTGTGTTGTTGATTAATTGAGTTAGGGCCGATGCATTTCAAATGGATCCAGTCGCAGCAGTGACCTAATCTGTAGTGAGAGCGGTGGATCAGATCATTACATGGCTCGGTTTTTAACCGCGGGCGCCTGGGTTTGACTCAATTCTGGACATTATGTAGTAGTAAGAGGAGTGTCCAAGCCGGTCCTGAACATCCTCTTACCGAAAACTATTCAGTTTTTCAGTCGCACTGGTCCTCTTCAGGATAAGAGGGGAGTGAAGACATTTGCAAAGTTGTCTTTGCCAGTTTCATTTCTTCGAAGCGCCTTCTCCGGCTGGAGCACACAATCGCATTCGTACAGCTTGTTAGAATAAAAAATCAAAGCAAGAAATTTGCTGGCAATTTTTAGTTAGCTCGTTTTAGAAATGAAAATATTGACAAAAATCAGACAAGAACTATTCCGGTACTATTTACCCTTGGAGTTAATCAAGCTGAGCTTGTTGGTAATTTATAGATCCTTGGTAGCCTTCGAAGCACGAGGATCGCGGAGGTATGTAGAAGTTAGTCAGGGAGATTTTTCCATCTTTGGTGATGATTTTTTTGTCTGGGATTCCAAAGGAGTCGGGAGTTTAGTTCGTAGGGGATAACTTTGACTATTGCCAAAAGGAGTCTTCTACTTTCCATTTCGCTGTCATTGCTGACAATATAATAATTACCACGAAGCGAGTATTGCTGTTGAATTGCGCTTGGTTTCGTGCAAGAGCATCAGGGAGTCTTACTTGTTTCTCAGTCGAGAGTAAACTTACGTGCCTTAGCACCGAAGCCGTTGCAATTTTATTGCAATAAATGAAGACGGTTAGAAGAATCATGAGGGATGATAGAGTTACGTGAGCGGTTTCTCGGGGTATTTCGAGTGGGGGTTTTAGTTGTGTCGGTGAGTGTAGGGGTTCGGGGAATTGAAGTTCTTTTTTTGGGGGGGGGGGGATGATGGTCTTTTGGACCGGTGTTCAGGTTGACGTGGAGTGCCTTACGTTGGGAGATGGATATGGTATGCAGGTGAGTGTGATGTGAGTAGTCTAGTATGAGTAAGTAGGCGATGAGTTGTGTTGGGTGTAGAATGAAAGGCGGGTAGGTATTTTTGGATAGTAGTTATAAGTATTAACAGTTTGGGCAGCAGAAGTGTGTGTTGTTGATTAATTGAGTTAGGGCCGATGCATTTCAAATGGATCCAGTCGCAGCAGTGACCTAATCTGTAGTGAGAGCGGCGGATCAGACCATTACATGGCTCGGTTTTTAACCGCCGGCGCCTGGGTTTGACTCAATTCTGGACATTATGTAGTAGTAAGAGGAGTGTCCAAGCCGGTCCTGAACATCCTCTTACCGAAAACGATTCAGTTTTTCAGTCGCACTGGTCCTCTTCAGGATAAAAGGGGAGTGAAGACATTTGCAAAGTTGTCTTTGCCAGTTTCATTTCTTCGAAGCGCCTTCTCCGGCTGGAGCACACAATCGCATTCGTACAGCTTGTTAGAATAAAAAATCAAAGCAAGAAATTTGCTGGAAATTTTTAGTTAGCTCGTTTTAGAAATGAAAATATTGACAAAAATCAGACAAGAACTATGCCGGTACTATTTACCCTTGGAGTTAATCAAGCTGAGCTTGTTGGTAATTTATAGATCCTAGGTAGCCTTCGAGGCACGAGGATCGCGGAGGTATGTAGAAGTTAGTCAGGGAGATTTTTCCATCTTTGGTGATGATTTTTTTGTCTGGGATTCCAAAGGAGTCGGGAGTCTAGTTCGTAGGGGATATCTTTGACTATTGCCAAAAGGAGTCTTCTACTTTCCTTTTCGCTGTCATTGCTGACAATATAATAGTTACCACGAAGCGAGTATTGCTGTTGAATTGCGCTTGGTTTCGTGCAAGAGCATCAGGGGGTCTTACTTGTTTCTGTCGAGAGTAAAATTACGTGCCTTACCACCGAAGCCGTTGCAATTACATTGCAATAAATGAAGACGGTTAGAAGAATCATGAGGGATGATAGAGTTACGTGAGCGGTTTCTCGGGGTATTTCGAGTGGGGGTTTTAGTTGTGTCGGTGAGTGTAGGGGTTCGGGGAATTGAAGTTCTTTTTTTGGGGGGGGGGGGGGGATGATGGTCTTTTGGACCGGTGTTCAGGTGGATGTGGAGTGTCTTACGTTGGGAGATGGATATGGTATGCAGGTGAGTGTGATGTGAGTAGTCTAGTATGAGTAAGTAGGCGATGAGTCGATGAGTTGTGTTGGGTGTAGAATGAAAGGCGGGTAGGTATTTCTGGATAGTAGTTATTAGTATTAACAGTTTGGGCAGCAGAAGTGTGTGTGTTGATTAATTGAGTTATGGCCGATGCATTTCAAATGGATCCAGCCGCAGCAGTGATATAATCTGTAGTGAGAGCGGCGGATCAGACCATTACATGGCTCGGTTTTTAACCGCCGGCGCCTGGGTTTGACTCGATTCAGACAAAAAATCAGACAAGAACTATTCCGGTACTATTTACCCTTGGAGTTATTCAAGCTGATCTTGTTGGTACCGTTGACTTTGAAGAAAAAAGTTCTCGAGAATTCAAGATTCAACATATTCTGTCAAGCTGAGAGTAATTTATTGAAAGTTGCGCTCGACAGGAAATGAAAGCATAGCATCGATGGCAAAAAATTCTGACTTTCTTTATATTAAAGACATAAGATGAAAAATGCCAGTTCTCCATCCAGTCACATAAAACTGCTTTGAATAGCGAATACTTTTGTTCTATAATGTTCAGATACTCCACATAAAAAAGCCACTCAATAGTTTATCGGGCAAGCTACGGGTTTCCACTTGGTAACGAAAACTGTCCGAGCGGTCCAAAACTGTCCAATTCTTTCAAAATTGGTTACGGTGGTAAAATTTATAACGAATGGACTAAATGTTACTACGTCATTTACAACAGTACAGCAAATTATGTGTTACCTAATTTTCTCGCCAATTTCGGGGGTAAACATTCTTACCTTGTAGAATGAGTCCATTGATAGGATGACGACCCAGTGCAGATCTAGTTCCTCTATTATTCTGGCAGCTACAGTGGTCTTCCCGCTGGCACTGCCACCTGACAAACCTATGATGAAGGCTTCCTTCATGTTGTTACCAGTCAGAGTGTACCTACAAACAATTGATCACGGTAGGAGGGTTTCCAATGTCATCCCAAAACTTTCAGAGAGATCGAAATATCGGAGGGTTCTCAATGCCTCCTGAGGTGAGAACGGCTATGGCCAAATGAATAACTCCCCTCACCCCACGAAAGCCTAGCAAGGAAAAGGGCCGGGGGCTTGTAAAAAACGTGCAAATAAAAGGAGCTGAGGAAGCCCTTTGCAATTTTTTCCAACACTCGTTATTTTTCTGCACACATTTTATATAAAAAGATCATTCACAGGCATCATAAAATCCTTTCTTATACGATAAAGACGGTATCGGCCACTATAACCCTCAATTCTGGTCGCTGAACTTTTCCATTCATGTTCCGACGACATTCGAATGGTCCAAAAATTGGAATGATTCGCAAGCTGACTTCAAAATTTTCAAAACCCTTTGTAGACCTGTGGAACTGTATTACTGTCAAACAAAGACCCGTTTGCATCAAAATATTTTTCTGTTCAAGCCCTAAATAAAAAACTTTAATTAAAAAGAGGTGTGCCAGGAACGTTATGTTCCTTAACTGAATAGAGCAGAGCACCGTATTTCGAAAGCCAAAAGAACAGTTATAATGAGATCATATTGAAATGCACCAAATGTACCAATTTAGCTGTATGCAACATTATCATTCCAACTTTCGAAGAAATGCCGAATATAATCCATAGGGTGGTTTTTTATATTCAGTCAAATTTCGGCCGTCGAAACAATAGCTTTTACCAAAAATTTTCTATACTCCATTGAATATATCGACTACCTGAGTTCAAATATAAAAAAAATAGTTGAATTTTTTGTAAAGCTCTGGAGATAACTTTTTGAAAATTTCTGGGGGTTTGAACATTACCAATTTGGCCATGCTCTGCACTAATTTATGCGCGCTGTAAAGATTTTATTTATACGAAAAACGCAAAATTATTTATTTATGCGTGGCTAATTATACCGCACTACCAAATCATCCCAAATTAAATTGAGACCATGCTCGCCATTTATGGGATATCAATGAATCACTTAGATTAAATGAAGCATTTAAACAACATGGTTATTTGTTTTCAGGGTGAAATTCAAGACATTAGTCAACTGTCAATAAAGCTTAGCTTTCACTAGCATGTTCATACCTTCTGCGATTCTAACATCCGAAAAATTCAGCTATCTGCTCTGACATGCAAATAAAATAAACAACTATTTCGTGAGGCATGAAAACCGCAAAGTCTAGTAGGAAAATAGAATACCAGTTTTTCAGGAACAATTAAATGCGCAAATGAAGTCTTGGGGTGCACAATAGAGCCATATATCCTTTTGCTAAAGAGATACAAAAGGGGGTACTGGTTTAGCCTAAGTGATGTTCAAATGGCTTTACCAGGGGGGTCTTCCTCTCGTGTAGATCTCTCTTTTTGTCGACTGTAATAAGGGAGGCCTCTCTTTCTCATTCGTGGAAAGGGCACGCTGTCTTTTGATCGGTGACATGCCTAAAACAATCAAATATGTTGTATAGTTGAATATTGAAAATCTACTTCAGTGAAATATTCTTAAATAAATAACTTCGGAAGTTCTTCAGAAGGTTCCTTAACTGATGTTGATAGCCGCTGCTTAAATTTTTTCTCGTTCTTTTGTTTGGTTATACTCATAATGTAATTAATTGATTAATTTTAAGGCCTCCCACTTCGAACTTCAAATTTGTCAATAAAATTTGCTGACGCGAATCAGCTATGCTCTTCAGATATTCTTCAAGCACTCAGTTTATAGTAATAAAAATGGAAAACAAGTTTTCGAGATTCATTAATTAGAAATATTCCCAATTATTATAAAGGCGAAGTGGAACATTGCAAAATTAATCAACAAAAATCTACAAGATCTACAAAAAACTTCTGAAAAAATTATATCCACCAAATTTTTCCAATTTAAGTATCTGATTAAATTCAGTTCGGGAGATCATGTCAAAAAAAAACATTAGGCAGTGTTAAGTTATCGTTCAGACAAAAATTACAAAGCGATTAATCAGACGGCAATACTTGGGTAAACGCCCCCGTCAGTAAAAATTTGTATCATACAAATTAAAGCTATAAAATTTTGAAACTCCTAGTTTTTACGGTGACTTATCTAATCTGACATAATTCAAAGCAAAAAAATTTTTTAAGGGAAGAAAATAATACTTTAATTATACAATACCAAAGCTGGTAAAACTAGCAACTACAAAATTAAACAAGGATAGCTGGTTGCTGTGCTAGTCGCGCAGAATGTTTCCGACCACATACGTAAAAAAACTTAAAAAATTTTTTTCATCAAATTAGTGTCGTATGACGATAGCATAGAAAGTAAGAGTTAGGCATAACCGACTAGAGTTGCCTTCACAAAATGAATAACAATCGAAAAACATTTCATTGCCAAGGAAGCGCTAAATGAAGGTTCCAAAACTAGTACATACCAGTTTTTCTAAGCCTAAATGTCCAATTGTCATGTATAACGAACGTTATTCGATCGCTTTGCTGGCTCAAAAATTTCGAACTGGTTTATCTGGACACAGGGACAACTGTTTGACAATTTTTTTATGTCGTTCGAATTTTTTAATGTCGACTAAAAGGGCTTTAAAATGAAAATCACTCGACCTATTCTGATGATTATTTGTGATACCGGATTTTACAGGAAAACAAAAAAATTACAAAACTACCAGAATACAAAGTTCCTACCCATTTTCAATGGTTGGAACAATAACGAAAATTATGAAGAAAAAACGTTTCGCTGCATAGCATCGGCCATATAAATACATTTTGCATAGTGAAAAAGACACAATGCGTATTGTTGAGCTTGGGGTTTCGTGAAAGCCTCCCTCATTTTACAACAGTTTTTTTAAAGACAGCAAATTCCATATAAAACAAGGATAGCCGCTTACTGGGCAAGTAGTCTCAAATTAGTGTCTTTTTCTTCTGAGTGTTGCGATAAAAGGATCTGAACGAAAAACTAGAACTTAGGCATACTCGAGGCCTAGTAAAATAGGCAAATTGGACAACAGTTTTTGTAGAAAAATGACGAGACCAAAAAATCATTGAATCAAAAAATTTTCAATAGCTTCTTTATGCTTAATTTAAGCCGTAAAAAATTAGTTTCACTAAAAAAAAAGTAGTTTTTGAAATTTTTAGCGCCATTTTTTTAGCATAATTCCCAAAATGGCGCTGAAAATTTCAAAAACTAACTTTTCTTGAGCAAAATAAAATTTCACGGCTTAAATTATTAATAAAAAAGCTAGTGTAAGCCTGCTCGCTCGCTGAATTCGCTCTAGTTTGAACTAAAAATAAAAAAAACTGTTTTTCTCGATACTGGGACAAGATTTTGAAAATTCATCAATGTCGTTCGAATCACGACCAAAAGGGCTCAAATATGATATATGACTCGCAGTCCAGTATACCACTCAAAATTTGGTATATTTTCAATGGTCGGAACGATCATCTGATTTCAATTATCCGGATAAAAGCAATAAAACTAAGTACTATAACTAGTATAAAGCCAAAAACTATATTTCATTGTGCGATAGACCAAACCCGACAAATTTTGAACTTACATGAAGGCATCAGAAAATTTCTACTTAAGCTTAATAAGTTGCTGAAATCCAAAGTCTTATTTGCTGAAATCAGTGGTCAAGCGGTGGGCACGCAACGAGAGCGTGGGCGCTTCGAGCCGAAAATAACCAGGTGTTTTCGTAAGCAGTCTCGGATCTAGCAGGCACTCAACACGTATCAACCCGATTGCGACATATCAATTAAAACATGCTAATTGTCTCTGGTACGAGCTGTTCCTTTCTCGAAACTGTTCGAATACTCGCTTTCAACCATTTGTCGCCTCGCGATTTGAATTGATTATAAGCCATTCTATCAACTGTTTCAATAAATCAAGTTGTCAGCTTGAAAAAAATCTATGTCCCGATTAGATAACGCTAGCTGATCGCTAGCGTAATCAAATAAGATATACATGGCCAAACACTTGAAGAAAAAAAACTTCGTGGAGAACACTTCAATCATAGAAAAAAAATTCAAAAAAAGAAGTTGTTTGTTCAAATTTTTGAATTGAAAACATTATGCTCGCTTCACGAAACAATGATGAATGCAGTAAGATTTCCCAATGTACTACCTATTCTAATATTCCCCTAGATTTTTTTCCTCCCCATAATTATTTACCAGTAGTTCAGCTTCCAACCGTTACACGTGCCCATATAAGTTTAACTTCTCCTTTGAAAAATTATGTAACTTTACTAAAGATGATGGTTGCTATGTGAGAGATGGTTGCTACAAAAGAAACTGATTTTTAAGCCAGTTCGCATTCATTTAAAAAACTCTTTTCATGATTCATAACTTCAGAAGCACTTAGAAGGTGTTAATCGATCTTTAATCCCAAACTAACCTGCAGCTGTGAGGTGTGCGGGTGTGGTGGTTGACCTGGACTGCGATTGGGGAGACAAAACCGGAGCAATGGTGGGGTAGGAGGGAGAGGAGGTGGGAATGGATATTGGATCCACTCTGAGAGCTCCCAGCTTGTCCAGACTTGTCCCGGTGCTTGTTCCAGACTCATGTTCACTTGCTAAAAGCAAAAACATCAAAAATATCCACTTTTTAACTTCTTAATTTTTTTAGCATAAATTTAAGATTGATCATCTTCGAAGCGTGTTTAACATATGCACTTCATTGATTTGTGTGAACCTTAATCAAAAAGTTAGATTTCGAGAAATTCTGAGCACTTGACAAAAGACTATACTTTCTGACCGTCCTGTGAAATGAACCAATGGATCGATCAATGGGAATCTTTTCGTGTATGTCTATCAACTTCAAATTCAAATTTTTGTTTTGATTTAACATTTCTCAGCTCCGCTCCACATTTAAGCTGGTCTATTTACTACAATTGTTGTTTGCTCGATTTCTTTCTCTATTTTGTTTTTATCAATCTGTTTTGTTTTATTTGTTTTGTGCGTTTGTTTATTTTGACAGGTACTCTGCTATAGATATATTCCCTACCAACTTCCGTTTGTCTTAAAATTTTTCGCCACATCGAACATTATAGACAAGCTAGGCTGGGTCATGAATAGTTCGGCTGGTAAAACTTAAGACTTGAGAAAATCTCGTGCATGATCATATTTTCTGTGAAGATAACACATTTTATTCCCTAGCTAACTGTCTGTTTACTCTGTAAGTTTGAGAAGAGGGTAGACTTGTAAAAAAAAATTTGAACTAAAAGATAAATGAGCAACTACTCAGTATTTTAAAACTGGCCTAGGAAGTTAGTCGAATAGCAAATTAGACGTGGCCAACAAATACGAATTTAGGCGTCGATGCAAAAATACAAATATGGGAAATAAGAAGTAATTGCTTTGTTCGCGTCCGAAATTTGTTTACTGACTACAATTAACTTTCGTTCGAGCTTTCTCAAATGCAAATCAACTTTTCACATGCCGCAATTTTCACATGCCTCAATTGTATAATTTATGCTTTTCAAAAATGTTTTATATTGAGATTAACGTTTTATAAATCAATTGTGATAAATACTTTGATATGCAATGGGCTCATTTACTTTTTATGTAACTGCACAGAGGCGAAGTTGCACTTCGCATACACAAGCAAAAATATGACCGATAACGCTTCTGTCAGAACATGAATGAGTATAACTTTGAGTCTACAATTATGACGCATTAGAGGTACCAGTCAATTTGGAAAAAAAAGAAAATTACCAACTAACATGCCTTAATTTATAGAGCAGTCTATGGAGCAGTAATAACATGAAAAAATTGAATGTAACAAAAATAAAATATATATTTTTTTAATTTGAGATTTTTTGTGAAAATCATCACCCCACACGCCATATTAAATTAAAGTGATAAATTTAGCTCCTAGTAACAAATCAATTATGGAAAATAAGCTTCTTACAACTAATTTGGAACGATTTCTACGACGGATTAAATCGCCGCTTACGCGTTGATAGCGCGAAATTTATCGCGCGTTAATTGTCCCAAATTGGCCAAAATGGCAACTTTCAAACCCCCATAGCTTTACAAAAAATGATCAAAGGTAAAATATCTTTCCATATTTAAGCTCAGGACAACAATACTTTTTGAATGCTATAAAAAAATTCTGTCAAAAATGGCTAGTTAAAAAGTCGAAATTTGTCTGAAGAAAAAAACCCTCCCCGAGCACAAACATTCCGTTACTTTCGTTACGAAAGTCGGAAAAATAATAGTCTGTGTTTAAATCCTTAGCATTGGCTATACTTAATAGCTGTTTATTGATCAAAAAGAACACTTTCAAAATGAACATATTTTATCGCAACAATATTTGCGTCGCAACAATATTTGCGACTTAGGTTGGAAAAAAAAGATTGTTCATACTATAACACAAACATTGCTTGTGTAATGAAAACTTGTTTTAAGCAAGAAGTTTTGTTAGCCCTTTGCTTTCCGTCAAAATGCAAGTTTTGCAAAAACAATTTAACGTCTAAATTTGATTTTGTTGGTCACGTCTAATTTACTTATCGTCTAATTTCCTAACCCCAATTGAAACGCATAACTCTTATTTCTAACGGGATGATATGTCGCACGCAGTATATTGACTTAATCGCAACAGCTAAAAAACTAATTGACTCAGCTTAAAAGTAAGATTTTGTCATCCAAAACTCCAAGATACCTGACATGTTTTTTTTCTCTATTAATAATATTTTGTCAACTATTCCCTCGCCCAACAACAATAAGTTCTGTTTCAGCGACCTTTAAATGTATAATTAGGCTATTCTCCGTGAGTTGAGTTGCCTATAGAAGGTGACTTGACTACGGCCTTCGCCTCTTCATATAGATTTGAACGTTACCTGCCCCAAAAATATTTTTACGCGTTAGGCGACAGTTAAGCTCCGAAAAAACGAATGCATTTCGATCAGAAGCTTAACACCCCTCTTTGTATGGAGCTTCAACTTTTTCAAAGGTGTAACGGGGTTGATAAAATATTGGATAAATAGTCCAATGTTTCTTATTTTGATCTACTCACTGTTACTTATTGGGCTGAGCATTGCTTGTGGTCCTAACAAGTCTGCTACTCTCTCGATTGTCAGTTTCCCACTATCAAATGTTTTATCGCGATGGCCATCAAAGTCCAACTGGCTCATACCGTCAGTTGAAGCCAACTGCAGACCTGATTAAGCCATTCTGTTATTTCTTCAGTTGCTGCATTTCGATAACCAAAAAACAATTTAAGGATCAGTCAAGAACATGTCTCGAGAATACATATATAATTTCATTTGAGCTCGGCATCCAACTTCCGCACAGCATTGCTCTGAATCAATCATCAGCTAAACTGTTTTCCAGCCATTTGATATTTCAGCCAGAATTCAAAAGTAGACCTGCTAAAGATGTGTGAAAGAGATACTAGAAAATGATTTGTTTTCAATTGTTTAGCGGATTTGGGCTGAACTGGCATTAAAATTTTAAACTGAAAATTTATAGAAAATTACCGATGTACAGGGCCGGATTTAATAAGTATGGCACACACCTCTTCATCAAAAGGGTCCTCCTTAAGTATTATTTTATCAGGACAGAGGCGAAGTGGAGCTTCGCACCACATGCGATAAAAACACAAAAATAACAGTGCAAGCTAGCAGACAGAAAAAGAAAGCCACTAAGACCAAAAACCCTTCAAAAACAACCGAAGAACACTACTGGAATCATGTTCTATTTATGGAAAACACGTCCAGAAACACAATCTACGGCAATTAAGGAAAATTCAAAAAAAAAACTAACAGGCGGCAACTGAGCCGACCAAAATAAATAATTTTAGGTAGAGTCGAAAATAAAATTGTTGTCATGAAAAAACTTGAACTATAAACTCTATTCTCAGAACTTAAGCATTTTTTGCGATCCGCAATGAAGCATAAAATTTATGCTTCCTTTGAAATGACTCCAAATTAGGTGGCTAAACCGATAAAATATGTGCTAAATCATTTAAGCCGAATAATTTTTTTAAGCAAAAAAACAGCAGAATATACGAAGTCAAGGCTAGTAAAATCAAAAAATTAAAAGGCTAGTAAAAAGCAATTACATTGAAAAAATAAATACTTCTACGATGTGGCAATTAAAAGCTGACAAAAACAGACAAACTACAGGCCGAAATTTTTTTGGAAACGAATGGGCCTTCGCCGTCCCATGCGAATTCTTCACCTTCAGGCTAAGTGTCGGAAACACATAAAAGTTTGAATTCATTATGAACAAAGATACAAGTGATTCTGTTAAACAAGTTGTTAACCCGAAAAACAGTCTATATTCCGGTTTGATGACG
Source organism: Symsagittifera roscoffensis (assembly GCF_963678635.1). Lineage (NCBI taxonomy): Eukaryota > Metazoa > Xenacoelomorpha > Acoela > Convolutidae > Symsagittifera > Symsagittifera roscoffensis. The sequence goes on along the minus strand of NC_087065.1, from coordinate 17,303,165 downwards.
CTTGATGATTGCAAGCGTAATGAAGCCCATTCTTGGCCGACAAACCCCCTAAAATTTTTGTAAATTCGCCAATATACACTAATTTTGGAGGGGAACCACGCCGATAAAACGCGATTTTTAGGTCCATTTTTTTCAAGAAGCGCCTAAAAACGGCGTTTTTGACATTATTTTTTTTTTCAAAATTTTGCCTGCGGCGCAAAAAAGTTTGTCAAATTTGTTTTGTCTAGTATTCAGGAAGCTCCGCAGACGAATTTTGGAAAAAAGCCAAAAAAGGAGCTTAAAGGCTTTTTTTGGAAAATTTTTGACCAAAAAATCGCGTTTTTTCGGCGCGCGCACCTACCTCAAAATTAATGAATTTTGGCGCCGAACGCGCCTTTAGAAAAATTTTAGTGTCAGCCAGCCGAAAATTGATACTTCAAAATGGTACAAAGGGGGTCGAATCCCGAGGGGACAAGGGGGGAGAGGCGTCCGCCCCCACCCCTAAAACCGCTGATGCTAAATCAGTTACTACAAATAAACCTTAGAAGGGTGTCTAAAATTGAGTGATATACGATATTAAAGCAGCCCTTTTAGGTCGGGATTCGATCGAAATTAAACACAAAACCAAGGCAGACCTTGATGCGATCAACACAAATATATCCTGGCAAGCTAGCAGATAGAAAATGAGATAAAACCACCAAATCGTTTAAGTAGATTGCAAATAGATCCAAAAATTAAATCTACCAACTACTTTATAAGTTTACCTCGAATTGAATAGGTTTGTCTTTGAACGTGATTTGTCTCGTTTGAAATTCATTTTCAGGGAAAAACCCAAGAAAAACAATTACCAGCGAAAAATTACATTGAAACGAAAAATACTAAGCCGTTCATACTCGGCAGACACCCATTGAGCCACCAAATTTACAACCAAAAAAAAACAAATTTCGTAATCGAATCCCTGGGGGATCACAACCTTAAATTCGCTACAGAATGTTTTTATTTCTGTTCTTTATTTTGCAAAATAACTGTACGCAATTAAAGCCGCTAGCAATATTCGAAGAAACATTTAATTTCTATCTGCACAAAAAAACGACAATTGAAAAAAGTGTACTCGAAAGCTGTGGTCGGATCCTCCCGTGGTACATGCAAAGCACCCTGCAATTCCTGTAAAAACATGCTTTTGATCCCCCAGTTTCAAGCATGCCAACCCGGATTAGATCGTCCTAGCAAAGCTTTGAAATTAAATCTAATAACTTTTTAATAGTTCCCAGGTAGCCCGGGAGAACTTCATGGGCGGTTAAACCCAATAGACTCAATTTATGGAAAGATTCTAGAGCAGCAAGTATTTATTTACTCTGGAGAAACTTTGAACCACGATCCTTTATGGCACATTATCGACTTACTAGCACAAAGTGTAATCAAGTCATCTACTTTTAATCTTTTCCGGCATAGGTGCACATATTTCGCTAGTTCAGGAGCGTGGCTCATTTTTACAGGCAACTTTTAGGGTTACTACATGACTTCATACTTAGTTGGCCAATTTTTTTTTGACAAAACGGAACAATTTCGATTAAATCTAAATGCAAGGTGTCAGTCAATACAGCAACGAGCTCTTTGACAACTGTCAAAAATTTAGGTGCGAATAATTGCGGGGTTACGGTGCCCATGGTTAATCAATATACAAACATAGATCATTCAATCAGTAACGGAGTTAGGGAAATAGGGTAGACTCCCCCTCGCGTCTTTGGCCCATTGATCACCCAAATGTTCTATTTTACGACCAAGGTTTGAACCGACCCGGGACTTTCTGTGATGCCGCCAACATATACAGAGCTGATTTAAATTATCCGGACAAAATGAAAAAACCTTGAAATTTAAAACGCATTTTTCTGAAATTGGGTTGATTTTAGACAAAAAATGATCAAGACCAATCTTGTTTAAGACTTTACCAAAATTAATATGGTGCAATTGTTTTTGCAAAATTCGGGCCCAAATCATCTCCGAAAATTGTCGCAAAAGGTTTAAAAATTGTTTTTATTTGAAAAAAAGGGTGTTGTATATAGTAAAAGTGACATTTATTGGCTATCAAACAAAAATAAATATGTTTATACAATACTGAGGAACTTTCAGCCTTCTTTAATTTTGGTGGGCTACATAAATGGCTTGCAGTGATATAGTTTTGTCAGTAAATAAACAAATATGTTTGGAGTATTTTCTGATTGACTAATCAACACCAAAAATGATCGTTTTTGGCGTAAAATTTTGGGCCCAAATTTTGCAAAAACCAATTGCACCATATTAATTTTGGTAAAATTTTCAGCAAGATTGGTCTTGATCATTTTTTGTCTAAATTCAACCCAATTTGAGAAAAACCCGTTTTAAATTTCAAGTTTTATTCAATTTGTCGGGATAATTTAAATCCGCACTGTATTTATCTTGAATCCAAAGTTTCATCCTTAAAATCTTAAAATTTGATCCTAAAAATTACCACTGGCGCATAAAAATTTGCAAAAAAAGGTCTTTTTAAGGCTCCGGGAGCGCCGAGGAACTCAATTTATTCGAACTTAATTGTTCGGTCTTATAAAAATTCCAAACTTAATTTTTTGCGAATCCGCTTTTGAGAAAATCCTAGTCCCGCGTCTGCATTCAATGAATGTTTTCAATTTTGATTTAACTGATGGTGGTTAAGTGGTTTTGAAGAAATTATCTCAAACAGAGGCGAAACATGGCTTGGGTCCAGCGGTGCCGCCTTTTCGGGGTGAATCCGACTGGCGACTACAGTCACCGCAAATGGCACTAGTGCAAACCTCCCGTTTTTGAGGGCGCAGAAAAAAAACGAAACATGGCTTCGCACCACTTGCAATTTAACCCTAGCATATCATTGCAAGTTACCCGACATTTATCCAAAATTTCATACTTTTTCTCGATTGAAGTTAGATTTTAACAAAACTCTGGATTATGGTACACAGAGGCGAAGCTGAGCTTCGCACCACTTGGCATACAACAATTATAAGATGAGAGCACCATGACGCTGAAACAAATTAGGAAACAGAACTTCGAACAATGTTACTATTGAAGAAGGAAGTGGAAAAACGATTTAAATAATAATGAAAAAAATTCTTTTTTGTTTGAATTTGTTCAAGTTTTTAAAGAGGTCCTAATGGGGTTAAACTTGGGCAGTCAAAAATTGTTGTCAAAGTCTCATTGATCTCGAAAGTACTACACTTTAAGAAAAAAACATCGGTAAATAAGCCGACAGAATTGAAGCCGACATCCAATTAGCTGAAACTTTAATTTAAAAGAAACATACCACGATAGATATACCAGTAGCGTATGCAAAAAAAACACTAGATAGCGGCCGAAGCTGGAGGTAATTATTTGATATTTTTTAAGAATACGCACTGATGTGAAAACGGGAAACAAGAAATCGAACGAAGCAAAACTTGCACAATTCACAAGTTGCTGGCTTATTTTCAACAAAATAGGTCAAAAAATTATTGCTTTGAAAACTAATGAAACAACAATTTTTTTGAAGTCAAAAATTTGGCAATAGATCGGAAGGCTACCATATTTTCACCGCCTCAGATTTGGGAGGGTAGTTTTCGATAGTTTAAGTCAAAAAACGGTAAAAAAAATCGAAAGTTTGACGTCTCAGAGGTACATAACTTCTGGTGTAAAAATATTTTGGCGTACAAGATGATGCAGACGAGCTTACCAACAGTCGCTCTCTCTATTGAACCAACAATCTCAGCTTTAAGAGTGTAATGTTTGAGAAAATTAAAATAGTTTCAAAAACGGTAGGAGAAATCACAAATTTGGCTATTCCTAAGGTCATAACTTTTGGTTTTAAAAATTAAGGCGGATCCATTTAAGCGGAGGAGCTTCCCAAAACCCTTCCTTTCGATTGAAATCAAAAACTCAGATTTAAAAGGGTAGTTATGAGAAAGGACAAAAAGTTCCAAAAACGGTTAAAAAATCGAAAGTTTGACCTTTCCGATGGCCATAATAACATGGCGACAAAAAAATTGGACGTAGTCGCTAGGACAGGACAGGGGAGCTTCTCGCCACTCGTTCTCTCTATTGAATCCAAAATCTCGTATTTTGAGGGTAGCTTTTGAGAAAATGTATAAAAAAAATTGGGGACAAAAATTCGACTTTTACGAGAGCCGCAACTTTTCATATCAACAAATTGGGAAGCGCCTCTTCTGCATGGAGGCTTCACATAAACTGCTCTCTCCATTGATGCCAAGAAGTCAGATTTGGAAGAGTACTTGAAAAAAGTCAATAAGTTTGAAACAACCGTCCAAAAAGCAAAGTTTTGACTTTTCCGATGGCCATTTTTTTTGCATTAAAAACTTTGGGAGTCACCGCTTCTGCAGGAGAGCTTCAACCACCTGCTCTATCTATTGACCCCAAAATCTTCTGATTCGGATGGGTTATTTTCTAGAAAATTTAAAAAAATAAGTGTCAAAATTCCCCCACACATTTTTTCGAAGTCTGTAGAAAGTGAAGTAAAGGTCAAAAGAGACTAGATTATGCAGGCATACAGGGGAAAAAAATTAAAAATCTTGCCAAAAAATTAAAAAGCCGAATCCGTACATTTTTATTATACGTTTTTATCAAACCGGAACTAGATAATTTGGAAACTAAAGCGACAGAGCTTAAATCGACAACCATGAAGTCGAAAAATTATCAGCAGAACTCTATAATTATACATACAACATTTTGAGTAGTACCCGGCAATTAAATTTGAATAAGCCGCAAGCGTAACCAAGCAAAAAATGTACAGAAATCGAAAATTATTGAAAATCAGAGATATTAAGTTTGCCATAACGGGAATGAATCAAGATGACTTTCAATTCTACAAAGAAACGCTGATATCAGAAGAAACTAGGCCTATTGCAGAATCTTCTGCATTTTAATATCCTGTCATACGCAAAAGTCATGAATACATACGCAAGGAGAAAATGATTCATTAAATTTCAATCGAAACAGATTTACGATCAAATGTGTTTCTAATAAATCTGAACGCAAAAAAACTTTAGCAGAGCGCGGAGTATAGGTGAAAATTAGCAAAAATCATCCAACGAAAATTATTGATCCCATAACTATAGTGGTGTGTTATCAGGGTACACTCAAGGGCTGCAAATATGGCATCCAAACATTCCTGCTCAAATCCTTTTGGTTTCCGAGATATGGCGTTTCAAATGATTTCTTCAATTTTCTTTTAAAAAGTCTGAAAAGAATAACAGACCCTGAAACTCTCAACCCTGTGATGGGTTACTCTCAGAATAAACTCTGGAGCTGCAATTCCACTATCAAAAACTGACTGCTCAACTCTTTTTAAATTTCAAGATATGGGGTTTTTATGCTTTTTTCAACGATTTTTCAAAAAAATTAGATTAAAAAAAAGAACTAATAAAACTTGGAACTCTTAACACTATGGGGTTGCAATTCTGCCTTCTTAACTTAACTGCTCAAATCCCTTTGGTTTTTGAGATATGGCGTGTTTTATTCTGTTTTCAATGTTTCATTATGTTTTCAAAAAAGCATAAGTCGAAAAAAAAACAATAAACGTTGAAAAAAAAACAAGGTGAACCAAAATTTTCGTATGTCTCGACAAAGGAAACCTAGGGCCCAACTAAAGCTTGAAGTACGTGTTTGATTTTTTGATGTTGGAGTAAATGCTTAATTTCAAAATTTGGACTTTGCCCAAAACCTTAGTTGTTTCTCTAATAAAAAAAAGTAAGAGTGAAAATTTTTGAGATTCTGAAACTTTCTCATAGACAAAACTTCTAAAATAAAAATTAAGGAGCAATTTGACTTAGCAAAATCCGTAACTTTTTTTCTGCTAAAGACATGTCGTGGCCCGTAAAGTAGAGAAGATTCCCAAAATCGGGTTTCTCGATTGAAAACTTAAAAAGAGAATTTATCGAGAATGTCCAAAAAACGCTCAACAAAACAGAAAGTTTACATTTCCGAGAAGGATACCACTCTGTTCAAATAAATTGGGCGTAGCAGGTTATGCAAAAAAATAAACCCAACCTGAAATTTCGATTGAACCCTAAGCCCAGGTTTGGCAGGGTAGTTCTCAAGAAAAGTCAAAAATTTTAAAAAAAAAACGGTCAAGAAAACAAAAACTTGAATTTCCGAGGTCCGTAAACTTTTGTCAAAAAAGGAATATTCGCTTATGTAGAGGAGCTTCCCTCAACCCTTTTTTGTATTGAACCCAAAATCTCAGACATGCTCAATTTCACGAAAATTCAAATTTGATTCAATTGATTTCGTTAAACTAGTTGTTAACCCGAAAAAAGTTTACATTCTGATTTGACAACGCTTGCTAATTGCAAGCATAAAAAACAAACATGGCACAAAATTTCCCACTCAAATATATATACCCAACTAGCATACCGAACGCAGCAACGCTACTTCGAAAAATACAGCCCTTGCTGATATATTACAACAAAACGCAACATAAAATTAAGAGACAGCTAAGGAGAGTAAATGGACGTAAATTTTTGGGAAGTTAAACCCTCTTTCACTCGACTTTTCCGAAATGCTTTTCCAAGCTTAAAACTTTTTAAATTTCTGAATACTGTAAAAAAAGAAGAATCAATTTTGTTTCTCTGATGTGGCGTTGGGAAGGTTGGGAAATGGGCTGATAAGGGTTGGGAAATGACTGTGCAAATCTGAACAGTCAGATTTGCACTTCTCTGCTCTATTGGTTTGATTTCAAGAGATTTTTTTTGTAAAAAAAAGAAACGTCATCTCGAATTATAAAATTCTTCACCTTTATAATAAACGTGAGACAGATGGCTATCAACAAATTAATCTATATCTGCAAATGCTAAAAAAACTAAAACTAGCGTTTAACGCACCTCCGGTGCTTCGAATTTTTTCGACAACTCATGAAAAACCGCATATATTGGACTCAAGATCTGCAAACTTGAAGTGTACTCTGACTCCACCCAATTACAGGGATGGTAATTTCAAACTTTTTAAATTCCTATTTTGAAAAACTATTTAAGCGTCATCTCGAAAACTTAATGGGCCTCTGGAGAAACTTGGAAGCCAGATTTGCAGCCACTGACAGCATCCTACAATACGGTTGGGAATTTCAAATTACTTGAAATTTTTTAAACTTAAGCTTCCCGAAAAAAAATGAAAAAATCATGAGAAACGTCTTATCTCGGAAACTAAAAGCATTTGAGCAGTCGCTTGTGGCAAGATTTGTGACTCCTGAGAGTGCCCTGACAGCACTCAACTACAAAGTTAGGATTTTTGAAATAGGAAAAAAAAAACATTCAAATTTTCTACATTTTTTTTAAGATTTTTTTTTAAATCACAAAAAACGTCATATCTCGTTAACTAAAAAGAATTTGGCCTTTCAAAATTGGCGAATTCGCAATCCCTTGGTTAATCCGGACAGCAACCCAATATTGAGCTGCTTATTTTAAACTCCGTGAAATAACCACTAAAATCAAACCGAAAAATCGAAAAAAAACTTGACCATTGCAATATACGATATAGCATAAACGTGCAAAAACTCTTTGGTTCAACAGGCGAAAACATTACGTTGAAAAAGCATGGCGAGATAGTTAAGCCCGCATTTAAAAATATAATAGATGACCCCCTAATAGGTCGAAAATTTTGAGAAGTACTTTTTTGAAACTATAAAAAACGTCACATCTCCGAAAGTAAAAGGCGTTAAGCAGTCAAATGTGCAGGCCCGAGTTCTGTGACAGCAGGCAACGTGGAGATTAGGCTTTCAAACTTTGAGAAGTTTTTCTAAAACTAAATTTTGAAAAATCTTAAAACGGCATATTTTCAGAAACTGATAGGTTTTGAGCAATCAAAGTTTGAGGCTAAACTTGCAATTTAGAGAAATTTTTCAAACCTAGATTTTTTGAAAATTATTTATATTTTTTTTTGAAATTTTTGAAAATTATTTATTTGGAAAACGTCATATCTCAGAAGTTAAAACGATTTGAGAAGTCATACTTGGGGGCAAGAGTCGCAACCCCTGAGAGCGCCCCACCATAGGGTTGGGAATTAAAAATGTGAGATTATTATTTTTTTCAAATCTCGTGCGCTTAAGGAATTTGAGTTGTGATATTTGAAGAAGACTTTTTTTGTAACTCATGGTAGCACCCTGACAGCACCCCACTATTGGGTTGTTTATTTCAAACTAAGAAAAACAAACACTGATTTCAAACTAGAACATTGAAAAAAATTCTTTATCATGACAAGATGCGATATAGCTTGAATGTGAGCAAGCTTAAACATGTGGTTTTTCTGACAGCTGGGAGAACCCAGACAGTAACCCACTATAGGGTTGTGAATTTGAAATTTTGTCAAGTTTTTGAAATATAAGTTCATTCAAAACTTTGAAAAATTCATTTAAAAAACATCATATCACGTAAATTTAAGAATTGAGCAGTCGTATTTGGAGGCAAGATTTGCAACCCATGGGAGAACACTGGCAGCACCGCACTATCGGGCTAGGAATTTTGAATTTTGTGAAGCTTTATGACCTTAAGTTGCTTTGAAAATTTATGAAAAGAAAACTGTCATATCTCGTAAACTAAACGTATTTGAGCAGTTTCAAAGTATTTGGTTTCAAATTGAAGGCACAATTTGCATTCGCAAGGTTAAACCTGGCAGCACCCCGCCATAGGATCGTCCATTTCAAAGTCGATGAAAAAAAGATGAAGCGAAAAACGCCCGTTACATTATGTAGATGGATCACTCCCACTTTTATACTATCGTACAGTGCGCTGTCCTCCACGTCTTCCCCTGTGGCATCATAGCTTAAACCTTACACATCGGCAGCAGCATTCATTAACTAAAAAATCGAAAAAAGCATTGCAATCTACGATATAGCTTTAACATGCACATCTTAGTTCGTTTCTGGAAGCTTAAACGTGAGACAGATGGTATAGCTTAACATGGGAAAATAGGCAGATGCATTTAAATATAAACTAGCATCTAACGCACCTCTGGTACTCATAATAAACCGCATATATTGGAAATAAGATCTGCATTCTTTGAGTGTACTCTGACAGTACCCAAATACAAGGTTCGTAATTACAAATTTTGCAAAGTTTTTTAAAAAAGTTTTATACAAATTTTGAAGAACCATAAAATTTTGTGAAGTTTCATAGTTCTTCAAAAACTTAAAAAGAACTAAGAAACGTCACATCTGGGAAACTAAAAGCTAATGAGCAGTCGCAGTTTAACGCAAGATTTGCAACTTTTGAGAGTACTCTTTTAGTACCCAACTACAACGTTGGGAAATTCAAATTTTGAAAAACTTCATCTTAAGTTTTCTAAAAAAGTTTTTTTTTGAGAACCAGAATGAATTTCACATCTCCAAAACTTCCAAGATTTCAACAGTCTTATTTGGTGGCAATATTCGCAATCTCTGAAAGTATCTGACAGCAAACAACTACAGGGTTGAGAATTTCACTTTAAGGAAATATTTTGAAATTTGAGTTTTCTAATTTCCAAAAAAAATCATAAAAATCGTCTTATCTCTTAAACTAAAAAAACATTTGGGCATTCATAATTATAGGACGGATTTGCAACCCCTGAGATTACCCTCACAGACTCCAATAACAGGATTGAGATCATCGACGTTTTGGAATTTTTTAACATCTTAGTTTTTTTAACTTCGGAGAAAATCATAAAAAAACGTCGTAACTACAAAAATTTGAGCAGTCATATTTGGGGGCGAATTTCACAACTCCTGAGAGTACCTTGACAGATGAGAATATCAAGTTTTGTGAAATTTATTATATCTAAGTTTTCTGAAACAAAAATTTTGAAAAAAAAATCCCAAAAAAACGTCATCTCGAAAACTACAAGGATTTGAGAAGTGAGATTTAGAGCCAAGACTCGCAACCCCTGAGAGTACCCTGACAGCCCCTAACTACAGGGTGAGAATTTCAAAAAATAAGCAATTTCATAAAATTAATTTTTCCAGAAACGCAAAACCTGGGAAAACTCTGACAAAATCCCACTATCAGGTTGCTAATTTCAAATTTGATAAAATGAGAACTTCATTTAAACTGGAAAATCGAAAAAAAACCATAGCATTATACCAACGATATAGATTAAATGTGAAAAAAAAAATCTTTTATTGAACATGCAAAAAAATACGTTGAGAAAGCCTGAACATGGCGAGATAGTGAAGCCCATATTTAAATATATAATAGATGAACCCCTAATAGGTCGACAATTTTGAGAAGTACTTTTTTGAAACTATAAAAAACGTCACATCTCCGAAAGTAAAAGGCGTTAAGCAGTCAGTTGTGCATGCCCGAGTTCTGTGACAGCAGGCAACGTGGAGATTAGGCTTTCAAGCTTTGACAAGTTTTTCTAAAACTAAATCTTGAAAAATCTCAAAAACGGAATTTTTTCAGAAACTGATAGGTTTTGAGCAATCAAAGTTTGAGGCTAAACTTGCAATTTTGAGAATTTTTTAAACAGATTTTTTGAAAATTATGTATTTAGAAAACGTCAGCTCTCGCTCGGAAGCTAAAACGATTTGAGAAGTCATACTCGGGGGCAAGATTTGCAACCCCTGAGAGCGCCCCATCATAGGGTTGGGAATTTAAAATGTCATGGCGCATTTTAATATATAATAGATTAGATAATAGATAGCTGAAAGTTAAAAAATTAGGAGACGGGTAGACAGACATAATCAAGTTAATTTAAAAAAGCAGGTATACAGACAGACAGACTTAAATTGGGCTCGCAAAAATTACTGAAAAATAATGACCTTGCGGAAAACTAATAGAAAAATTTTCTTAAGCATTGCAATATATTATATAGCTTAAACATGAAAAAACTCTTTCGTTAAACAAGCAAAATTATTATGCTTGAACATGGGAGATAGCTGTCACTCGCATTTAAATATACTGTAGATATAGATAGATAGATAAGAGATAGATATAACTACATGCTTGGAAAACAAAAAAAATAAGCAGAAAACGATAGTACGACAATTGAATTTTTCGGAAAAAAAATCATTTTGCAAAAAACCAGCACCGGGTTGGAGTCAAACGCATGACCTTTATCATACCAAATTTGGACTAATTTTCCGCTCAGTTAAGGTTCCTATAAACATTTTATTAACGTGAAAAAAGTCTAGTACCCTGGCAGCATTATCCTTGCTAATCGCAAAATTAAAGACCACACTGAATACATTCTTTCGATCTGACTGCTGAATCTTGAAAAAATTATATTTCTATTATTTTAATTTTACAAAATTTGAAGTTTGATTGACAAAAGTGGATTGCACGAGACCATAAGCACCAACTCTGAACCAATGAACTGAAGAAACTATCTAAATTTAATTTAAGAAATGGTGACTTCAACGAGAAAATGATTAATGACGCTGAAAATAGTACAGAAGTTCAAAAATGCAAGGGAGTGAATAATATATGTATATATCATATTTCAAGCTCCAGCGCATCAGAAAATTTAAGACTGGTAAGAAAGCAAAACTCATATCATCAATATGCTCAGTGTGAATTGGATAAGCAAATAACTGTGAAAATGTTCTCAATTCTATTACTCTTTATATTGGTCATTTTTTTTAATCCAAAAAACTTGTTTGAATTTAGAGCAATTGCATAACGCAACGCAGCTGAATTTTCAAGTGAGGTCATTCTGAATTTACAGCACTGAATTGATAGTTATTTGCTTTACTGGGTTAATGAAAGCCAATAAATAAAAGGGATTAAAGAACAGCTTGCTTGAAGAATACGAAAAGATTTTGCCGAAGAACGCTCAACATCTCAATGAAGATCATAATGCAAGAAGATCGTGACTAATGCAGCCAAAAATTAAGTGTGGGAAATGATGGATAATAGAACACAGAGGCAAAGCTTCGCTTCGCACTACTTGCGATACAATACAAAGTTAGCAGAAACTTATATAGCAAAAAAAGACGGAAGCCGCTGGTTGGAATCATATACTTTTTAAAAATCGAAAACTTTTCCACGTTTGTATCGAATGCGTTCAATTCGAGGAAACAGATGCCGAAAACCAAAACAGCCCATGTTATTTTAGTACTGAAACAAATTTATCAAGCGGTAGCCAGCAGAAAGTACTTGGGAAGACAAACAATTGACGATTGCCACTTTGTTTTGATAAAATAGTTAAAACTTTTATTTAGCTTGAAAATCTGAAAATTAAAATCCACAAAAGAAATTAGAAGTCGATCACGTTTTATGTGACCTTTATTCTTTTGCTGTTCGATAGTGGATTTTACCTTCTTTAAACAAAAGAAATCAACTGAACTAGAGAAAATCAAACCGGGAAAAATTTGTTGAGCGTGAACAAAATTTTATTTTCAAAAAAAATAAATAAATAATGAAGACATAAAAGAGTCTTCACTGCATTCATCGGTTCTTAATTAAAAAAAGTTGATTTACAACCAACATTTGAAGAAAAAAATGAAAAGAGCTGCAAATTAAAATACGAAACAGCTCAAAAAGATCTGTTGGTGAGGTGAGGCATTCCATCGGAACCGACGCCAACTCCTGGCCCAAAATATTCAACTGATTTTAGTAAACTAGTTTATAACCTGAAAAAAGAATATATTCCGATTTGATATTACTTGCCGATCGCAAGCGTAAATAAATAGATCTAAGGATTTATATACAGGTAAGGTTAAGATTGTCAATTAATTTCGTCCCTCTAGATATTTCAAGTGGCAGGACATCTCTCCTTCAATTTGAACAATTCCAATCCAAGTTGTTGTGAACTTCCTTCAGTCAAGGCCTGTGACTTATAACATGCAAACTTGCTTGCCGCACTGGAACAGTTTTTGGAATGATACGCATGTATAAGTCCTGGATCAGGTACCCTGTAAACTGTCAAGCCTGCAGACCTGACCTTGGAATGAAATTGCTCGTCTTCGTAACCCCACTGGTTATACTCAGGAAACGAAACGCGTTCTTTGAAATCCGAGGACTCTATACACGACATTCCGAATCCAAAGTTGCGCCACAAACCTGAATCTTTGCTCAAGTACAGCTCAAATTTGGTCAAATGAATTTTAGACAAATCTGGATTGTACTGGCTAAATACCATGGGGAAATAAGCGCTTTTTCCCTTTTCCGAAAGCAGTCGACACCTGTTTAAAGTCTCGGTTGTGAAAGTCACGTCAATGTCACTGAAGAATAATGTACAACCCGTTTCGGAATGCTCAGATGTGGGGCACTTAGCTTTTCTCGCTCCTGTATTCAGTCCACGTCCTCTTGAAAAAGGTCCAACAAGCGATATGATTTGAACTCTGTTTCTTAATTCCTGATTTGGGAGAACTTCGCCAATTAGCGTAAATATTTTATTCTCTACTGTCATTCTATCCGCCATTTTACTGACGAAATTTACCAGTACAACTGAAAAGTTCTGGTCAATATTCATGAGGCTCCTCAAGAAGTTGAGAAACACTTCCAGACGTTTTGGCTCATTCGAGTAGGCTACAATAAGATTGACGTGTTCTAGCCTTGATGAGTAAGTTGATGGCAGGTACTCTGGAGATGCTGCTGGCAGGAATGTTGATAGCTTTAACAGTCCGTTTGACCTCTGGACTAAGAGATGATATAAATTTCCGAAGCCGTCAAACGGCTCAGCCACCACATCTGTTACTTCGGTTGTAAGTGGTGACAGTCCATGGTATTCTAAGGTTGCTTTAATCAGAGGTGCCATGAGAGCTCTTTCAAAGGAAAATATTGACCTGTAACAAACAGACAAATATGGCGTAACAAATCAACAAAAAATTGAGTAGCCTGGTTGCAACAAAGGTCATTTATCGACTGATTTTCTGTTAACATAGGCGCAAAAAAAAACATCTTGCTTTATCATTTTCTTTGGTTTGATAATTAGCGCGCAAATTATAACTACGGTGCTTCAAAAACTTCATTGAACGTGGAAATCACTTCCCAAAACATATAAAGAAGAGACATTAAAAGCAAACGCAAAAATAGGCTGGGGGTATCCAACAGCTTTCAAGATTTTATACAATGAACTCAAGTGAAACGCACCTTCGGTGCTTCGAATTTACTACAGGGTTGGTAATTTCAAATTTTGTAAAGTTACTCAAGTTTTTTTTTGCAAATTTTGAAAAACCATAGAATTTCGTGAAATTTTTTTATAGCCAAGTTCGTGGACAATTTTTAAAATCGCCATATCTCGAAAACTACAAAAAATTTAAGCACTCATATCTGGAGGCGAGATTTGCAACCCTGAGAGTTCTCTGACAGCCCCTTACTTCAGATTAAGAATTTCCAAATTGTGAAAAAAAAATAAATTTAGTTTTTATGAAAAAAAAACTTTCTGAAATAAAATCACAAAAAACGTCATATCTCGAAAACTGCGACCATTTCAGCACTAATATTCGAATGAAAAAATCGCAACCCCTATTAGTACCCTGACAAAGCCTCATTATAGAAATGGGAATTTCAAATTTTAAGAAAATTTTTATATCTAAGTTCTTTGAATATTAAAAAAGACATTAAAAACGTCTTATCTCGGAATCTAAAAGCATTTGAGCAGTCGCATTCGGACGCAACATTCGCAACATGAAACTCCTGAGAGCACCCTTACAGTACCCAACTACAAGGCTGAGAACTTCAAATCCTTTGAATTTTTTAAAATCTAAGTTTTCTGAAAAATTAAAAAGAAATCACAAAACACATCATATCTCGAAAACTACAAGGATTTGAGAAATCATATTTGGAGGCAAGATTCGCAACCCCTGGGAGTACCCTGACAGCCCCAACTACAGGGTTGAGAATTTTCATAAACTCAAGATTTGGTTATTCAAATATGGAGGCCAAAATTGCAACACCCGGGGAAACCCTGACAGAATCCCATTATTGGGTTGCTAATTTCAGACTTGGTGAAACAAACACTGAATTCAAACAGGAAAATCGAAAAAATCTTAACCGTTGCAATATACGATATAGCTTAAACGAGAAAAAATTCTTCCGTTAAACATGCAAAAACAATAAGTTGAAAAGCTTAAACATGGCGAGATAAAGAAGCCCGCATTTAAATATATAATAGATGATATAAAAATAAAAATTTAAACCCCGACATTTTTACAGCAACTGAAAAAAAATTGGGTCTTTCTGATCCGCTTTGATTACAATGAGCCATTTACTGAAACTGCTTGAGAAAAAAATCTGACCCTCTTTGGACTTCAAGAACAATTTATGATTGGTACTTTTTGATAAAATTAACCCCATATGACAACACTGGATGAATAAGTAAATTATTTATTCCGCTGAGAAAACTGAACATCTGTTTTTGAAATTGAAAGTCGATCACGTTTTTTGTCATTTATGCTGTTCGATAGTGGAGTTGGCTTCCTTTGAAAAAAGTAAATGAAGTGATATGACGTTTTTGAAAAAAGATAAATAAAGATAAATCAAGTCAAACCGCGAAAAATCAAAATTGAGCGTCAACTTTTTCCTGAGACAAGTCCTATACTGGGCGACATTGAAAACGCAACAGCAAACTCTCAATGAACCAAAAAATTTAAAGTGAATGATTTGAAAATTTGCAAAAAAGCATATGCTTCATGTGATAGATAGCAACAAAATTTGACAATTTGCCTTAAAATTGAGCTCTAGAAAAAAAAATTAGGCAAAAAAACGTTAAAAAAAGGTCTATGTATTATCTAAGTTTTCATTGGAACTGACTTAATACCTTGATCCATTAACAGTTCTGGAAAATCATTGCCTTTTTACGGTCAAAAACCGGAAAAAACCGAAGGTAAAGCCCTAAACATTCCTCTTCTCGTTGGATTAAAAATGGGTTTTTTCTGGTTAACCTCAGGCTTAATTTGTTTTCAAGCTTGTAAAGAAATTCGAATTTAGTAAAAATTCAAATGCAAAACAGTTGCTGAAATGTAACAAATTTGCTTTAAAAGCGCTTGTCTGTAAGATTTCCCGTTTTTTTAAACCGTTTTATTTTGAGGAAAGATTTAAGCGAAATTGTTGATGAAGCGTTTTCAATGTCGCCCAGTATGTTTAATAAGACCTATATAACAAAAAAATCACCAAGACCTACATAAGAGTACTCATTATGTTCATTTATTTTATGAACTGTCATATCTCGTACCTTAAGAAGTCAAATTTTGAGGCTCGACTTGCAAACTGGAAAATAGGCTGATAATTTAAATTTTACGAAATAAACATGGAAACGAAAAACTTTAGGAATTTAGCGATGCAACACAAAAGAGCCAATTGTGTTTAATAAGTATGTATTCGAATTAAAATTATTAGAAGAAAACAGCTAAATAGATTAGATTCTTTTAACCTTGAAGGGTCCTGGTTAGCTGAATAGCATACATTTGACGAATAAAGAGTCGCGTATGATTCGAATTCATACTGAGCACTCTTAATAACTTTTTGATAGGATTCTTCGTCGTATTTCCTCTGCTCATTGTTGGAGATATAACAGTAAGTGCTCAGCACATTAACAGCTGCAACGTACGGAGAAAACGGATTGAAATAAAGATATACTCGAGCTATAGTTTGAATCAGTAAATGAAAACATCCAATTACACCTAGAACATAAAGGGCGCGTTGTCGAGTAGGTAAAGGCATCCAAAATCTTATCCGGCGCCTGTTTGTTATATAGGAAACAGGCATAATTTTCATTGTGATGACAGAATTTGTATACTCTTTCCTGTGCGAGCTTCGATGATTGTTAATTTGCATGGCACATAACGATAGCTGTGAATTGTTTTTCGCCTCCTCATTCAGTTCTAAAAAAAAACTACTGACTAAAGAATGGAACAAGACAAAACTCCATTATCTTCAACTGTTATAATAACTTACAATCACACAAATCATGGCTGGTACTTTTTTTGAGGACAAAAGACTTCATCAACCATATTCAAAACCTTGAATTAGCACAGTACAAGTGTATTAATTTATTGACTCGATAGTTTAAGGATCCGTGCATTAAGAATACACGACCGCTTCGAAGTATAACGCAATTAAACAAAACTAGCGTCTAACGCACCTCCGGTGCTTCAAAAGACAAACGAACATGAAAACGTGAGCAGCCATATTTGGAGTCCAGATATAAATCTCC
>NC_087065.1:17260208-17285865 GCF_963678635.1 Symsagittifera roscoffensis | reverse complement strand
CCAACCTATCTTGTGGGAAAAACATGGGGTTTTATAATAATTACCGTCGCTCTGAGGGGTCCCATAAAAATTGGACCATCCAAAATAGTAGAGTCTGAAAAAAAATTCTTTCCTGAAAGTATCAACCAAGAAACGCTTGCGGATCAAACAAATGATGGAAAACTTCAATTTATGCTACCAATGTTAATCCGATCGACATGTTAGTTTTTGCAAAATTAACAAAATCTGTTTGCTAAATTGGCCTTTTTTCACTACCTGTATAGGTTATCAGTGACTTTTTTTCGCAATTCTTGCTGAAAGTGTTTGAAAATACTTGAAATGAGTGCGGCAGCCCTTTACAGTACTAAAACAAGGCAAAAAATTGGACCAAAAAATGACTTAAAAGCAAAAAGTTGGCCAAAGATTATCGGATTTGGACCCTCCGAATCCTTCCTTTTCCGAGTTTTGAGTCTCTACCCCAATCCACGGAGCTATTCGGAGGGTTACTTAAAAAATTTTCTAGTAACTGAGCTCGTTATGCTAGCAAGCTCCTAACGCAAAATTTTTTATCGCTTAACCGCTAAAAACTCAAAAATTCAATCCTTAAAACATTTTGACGAAATTCAAAAATTACAAAAAAAATTCTGATCGGACAATTTACTTTCGCCAACATCTACTGAATATTTTCCCGCGCGGTTTCTTTAGTTAGGGGGCTTGAACACCTTAGTAGCTCACTGTGCAGAAGCGTTATATTATTCGGAAAAACTTGGATATCCAAAAATTTGGGGTTAACATTTTGTTAACATTTTGTGTTTTTCGGGTCTACATGGGAGATAGGTAATATAAAATAACGGTAATAACCTGTTAAGAGTCGTTAATAAAAATTAATATAGGCTATTTTACACCAAAATACCCGAATTAAGTCCTTTAACTCGGAAATTTGCAATCGATGGAGGGTACAATCGGACCGCGCCAATTGTGTCCCCAACCATTTAAATGTATTGAAATATTACCCGAACGATGCTAAAATTGTGTTAAAGTCACCCAACGAACAATGTGGAGGTTATCCTTGTTGTCCCTTGTTGCTTCTGAAACAAGTCGGTCAATTTGCCACTCTACTCTCCGGTCACAGGCAAAAATATCATTAACGTGCTTAAATACTCAAACAACACTCGAGGGAGGGTACCTGACCAACTACCAAAACACTCAATCTTTCGATCAGTAATGATATAAAACAACCCGAAACAACAGTAAATTGGAAAGTCCTCAGATCTCCTCCTCTTTTTAGTCATTTTTGTTTTGTGTTTTTCACTGTTTTTTCTACTTTTTTGTTTTTAGTAAATTTGTTTTCGGCTGTTTCTTGGTAATACACTGTTTTGTGTTTGGTCTTATGCTTTCTATTTATTTGCGTTTGGTCTCAGACCTCACGATCATGACTTCTCACCTAACCTAATCATGACCTCACCCGAAACTTTCAGTCTTAACTAGGTTAAAGAGCCAAATTGTGCCATGTGGAGGGTCCGCACCTTCTTCCTTGAACAATACAAGTCATTAAGGCCTCTAACTCGGGCATAAGCCCGGAACGGAGGGTTCATCAATGAAACGTTTGCTGATTGTGTTGGTCTATTGCTTCTAACAGGCCCACCCAGGAGCGCCATAAAATCGTATTTGTAACTTTCGCCCATACAATACATAGTGACGGAGCGAAGAAAAAGTACCCATTGACGACTGCCTGACGTCAAATACTCAAGTTACCATTTCTAGGCCATCAGCCAAACGACTTTTGCTCAGCTTTACTTACATGCAAAAAAAACTAGATAGCTGGGTCTCGGATCCCCAGACTACGTGATTATTATTAAAAACACTGGTAGAAAAACATATTTTACTTTGTTTTTAGTGACAGTTATTGACTAAATCCATTGAGATGGATTGATTCTTTCCTAGACTCTAACTACTCATGCTCTGAAATAATGAACAAAATTGGAGTTAATTAGATAGTTCATGGCATTACAGTAGCTAAAACATGTGTTCACAAACTCTAGCAGTTTTTTGGTCACCGGGCCTCCAATTCCTGGTTCCCCGGGATAACGCAGTTATCTCCCTAATTTCGTGGGACGTGATGGAACGAATCCGCTCCGGTTGTCCCACTGGACCTCCCTTCCGTCTGATCTCTTTCAGTTAAGCGTCTTATCGTGTCGTTTTATCACGATATGGCCGTTTTTACTTTTCGGAGAAATAGCCTAGCGCCAATTTAAATTTTGAAAGTTTACATTCTAGACGGTTCTGACCCTCCTTTTCATAACGATTTCACTGTTAACGTTTTTTTTTCTCGTTTTCATCGGTGGGTTCAACTGTATCAATCCGGGGGATTGGCACACTGATTCGCAGTTTAAGTTTATGCAAACTAGATTTGCAATCTAATTTTTCTAAAATTTCTTGAAAAATTACTAAAAAACGTCATTAAAAATCACTAAAAAAATCACCAACTCAAGAATTATTAGTGATTCTTGAAAAATCACTAAAAAATATCATTAAACTGCTTAAATACTCAAACAACACTCGAGGGAGGGTGCCTGACCAACTACCAAAACACTCAATCTTTCGATCAGTAATGATATAAAACAACCTGAATCAACAGTAAATAGTAAAGTCAGATCATATCTCGTCCTCTTTTTAGTCATTTTTGTTTTGTGTTTTTCACTGTTTTTTCTACTTTTTTGTTTTTAGTAAATTTGTTTTCGGCTTTTTCTTGGTAATACACTGTTTTGTGTTTGGTTTTACGCTTTCTCTTCATTTGTGTTTGGTCTCAGGCCTCACGATCATGATTTCTCACCTAACCCTCTCACCCCGGAAACTTTCAGTCTTAAATAGGTTAAAGAGCCAAATTGTGCCATGTGGAGGGTCCGCACCTTCTTCCTTGAACAATACAAGTCATTAAGGCCTCTAACTTGGGCATAAGCCCGGAACGGAGGGTTCATCAATGAAACGTTTGCTGATTGTGTTGGTCTATTGCTTCTAACAGGCCCACCCAGGAGCGCCATAAAATCGTATTTGTAACTTTCGCCCATACAATACATAGTGACGGAGCGAAGAAAAAGTACCTATTGACGACTGCCTGACGTCAAATACTTAAGTTACCATTTCTAGGCCATCAGCCAAATGACTTTTTCTCAGCTTTACTTTCATGCAAAAAAAACTACATAGCTGGGTCTCGGATCCCCAGACTACGTGATTATTATTAAAAACACTGGTAGAGAAACATATTTTACTTTGTTTTTAGTGACAGTTATTGACTAAATCCATTGAGATGGATTGATTCTTTCCTAGACTCTAACTACTCATGCTCTGAAATAATGAACAAAATTGGAGTTAATTAGATAGTTCAAGGCATTACAGTAGCTAAAACATGTGTTCACAAATTCTAGCAGTTTTTTGGGCACCGGGCCTCCAATTCCTGATTCCCCGGGGATAACGTCGTTATCTCCCTAATTTCGTGGGACGTGACTGAACGAATCCGCTCCGGTTGTCCCACTGGACCTCCCTTCCGTCTGATCTCTTTCAGTTAAGCGTCTTATCGTGTCGTGTTATCACGATATGGCCAATTTTACTTTTCGGAGAAATAGCCTAGCGCCAATTTAAATTTTGAAAGTTTATGTTCTAGACGATTCTGACCCTCCTTTTCATAACGATTTCACTGTTAACGTTTTTTTTTCTCGTTTTCATCGGTGGGTTCAACTGTATCAATCCGGGGTAATTTCACACTGATTCGCAATTTAAGTTTATGCAAACTAGATTTGCAATCTAATTTTTCTAAAATTTCTTGAAAAATTACTAAAAAACATCATTAAAAATCACTAAAAAAATCACCAACTCAAGAATTTTTAGTGATTCTTGAAAAATCACTAAAAAATATCATTAACCTGCTTAAATACTCAAACAACACCCGAGGGAGGGTATCTGACCAACTACCAAAACACTCAATCAATCGATCAGTAATGATATAAAACAACCTGAAACAACTAAATAGTAAAGTCAGATCATATCTCGTCCTCTTTTTAGTCATTTTTGTTTTGTGTTTTTCACTGTTTTTTCTACTTTTTTGTTTTTAGTAAATTTGTTTTCGGCTTTTTCTTGGTAATACACTGTTTTGTGTTTGGTTTTACGCTTTCTCTTCATTTGTGTTTGGTCTCAGGCCTCACGATCATGACTTCTCACCTAACCCTCTAACCCCGGAAACTTTCAGTCTTAACTAGGTTAAAGAGCCAAATTGTTCCATGTGGAGGGTCCGCACCTTCTTCCTTGAACAATACAATCCATTAAGGCCTCTAACTTGGGCATAAGCCCGGAACGGAGGGTTCATCAATGAAACGTTTGCTGATTGTGTTGGTCTATTGCTTCTAACAGGCCCACCCAGGAGCGCCATAAAATCGTATTTGTAACTTTCGCCCATACAATACATAGTAACGGAGCGAAGAAAAAGTACCTATTGACGACTGCCTGACGTCAAATACTTAAGTTACCATTTCTAGGCCATCAGCCAAACGACTTTTGCTCAGCTTTACTTTCATGCAAAAAAAACTACATAGCTGGGTCTCGGATCCCCAGACTACGTGATTATTATTAAAAACACTGGTAGAGAAACATATTTTACTTTGTTTTTAGTGACAGTTATTGACTAAATCCATTAAGATGGATTGATTCTTTCCTAGACTCTAACTACTCATGCTCTGAAATAATGATCAAAATTGGAGTTAA
The DNA here is from genome assembly GCF_963678635.1 of Symsagittifera roscoffensis. Lineage (NCBI taxonomy): Eukaryota > Metazoa > Xenacoelomorpha > Acoela > Convolutidae > Symsagittifera > Symsagittifera roscoffensis. The sequence goes on along the minus strand of NC_087065.1, from coordinate 17,281,131 downwards.
TTAGATAGTTCAGGGAATTACAGTAGCTAAAACATGTGTTCACAAATTCTAGCAGTTTTTTGGGCACCGGGCCTCCAATTCCTGATTCCCCGGGGATAACGTCGTTATCTCCCTAATTTCGTGGGACGTGACTGAACGAATCCGCTCCGGTTGTCCCACTGGACCTCCCTTCCGTCTGATCTCTTTCAGTTAAGCGTCTTATCGTGTCGTGTTATCACGATATGGCCAATTTTACTTTTCGGAGAAATAGCCTAGCGCCAATTTAAATTTTGAAAGTTTATGTTCTAGACGATTCTGACCCTCCTTTTCATAACGATTTCACTGTTAACGTTTTTTCTTCTCGTTTTCATCGTTTGGTTCAATTGTATCAATCCGGGGGAATGGCACACTGATTCGCAATTTAAGTTTATGCAAACTAGATTTGCAATCTAATTTTTGTAAAATTTCTTGAAAAATCACTAAAAAGCGTCATATCTAGAGTTGGCAATTTACTAGTACCACCTGAAACCGGAACCATATATACCGGTGCGTTCTAGCACATGTACTGGTACCACAAAAGAGGACTTTATTCGTACCGGTACGTACCAGTACATGTAATGGTACAACAAAAAAGGATTTTATTCCGGCTTAAAAAACTCGTTCCGACAAATTTTATTCGGAATCGTTATTTGGATAATTGATTTTATGAAAATCATCAATGAAAAGAGTAAAAACCCTCAAAAAGCGAAAGCAGTTTTTTTAAATTAACGAAAATGCAAATATTGAGCGAAACTGAGGTAAAAATTCACCCCCGTGTTGGCAAGGTACCAGTACCTCTCTACTTGGTTACCATACCCTACTAGTTAATTTTAACAGTCGACCGCCTACGTCACATATGAGTCTAAGTGACACTACTTCTTTTGTTTTTGCACCTCATTCTGTCAGAGCCAATCCGGTTCTCTTAAAACATGGGATTTCAAGATCGTGTTATCGCTTAAAGGCTAATACCAAAATACCACCCCCACTCAAGAAATATGAACGTCCCAATGGCTAAGTGTCTGAACACCTGAAACACGCGAGCACCGTTAAAAACAGGGTTCATAATAACATTAGTTTTTATTAGACAGTGGACCTTTGATCCATTTCAGATATATCAACCTAAAACCAGCCTTATCTCAAGCTGAATGTATAAAAAAACATTCAAGGGAATAAATTCAGTACTCACATATTGACACAACTCTAGAATCAAGTAAACAGTGTTACTAGGGTAACTCTAGAAGTTGAGGAAAGAACTAGCTTAAACTCAGGTAGTTTTTATTGTCCTGACCATTGAGTTGCTTCACTCGTCGACCTGTCCAGTCAAGGTTCTTCTTGCTCCAGTATTAACACTCTTGCAATAGTCCTCGAGGTTCTCCATCACAAAAAAGACAGCTCCTATCCAATTGATTAATTTTGGACAAGTTGCGATTTTGACTCCAGACTGATTTTTTGTTCACTTTCACACAATTATAATTCGAGTCTTCTGACTTTTTGACCTCTTATTTCAATTGCTGCAACTCAAGTTGACATGTCCAATTCAAATTTTCAAAAAAAAATATTTCAAGATAAACCAAAATAAAATCAAGACAAAATCAAGAAAAAACTTCAGAATATGACCAAATTGACTAGCACCGGTACTATGCCAACTCTAGTTATATCTCGAAAAATAAAAATATACGACTCTCCTTTGGATGCAAGTGTAACATTCGCCTGGAACGCATTAACATTCACATAGAACGCCACGGAAACTTTAAGCCAACTTCCGAGCAAAATCTATTTAGTTTTGAGCAAAAAAATCACATTGCTTGGTCTCGGATCCCCAGACAAAAAATTATTTCCTAAAACGAAACAAAAAATCTTAATTATAGATTTTTTTAGAGACAGTTTTTTATCTGATCCATTCGAAATGGAATGACTTTTATTCGCCCTCGAGCTCGCAGAACAACATTTGTTTTGGAATTGCTCATGCTCTCAGAATAAAAATTGTTTTGGAATTAATTTAAAACTTTAGGTGGTCACTGTGGTTGAAAACTGTCTAAAATTTCAAATAAAATTATGAGAGTTTTCAAAAATGTCAAATCAAAGATTTTTGCACGTTTTTTAAACTATCGCGATTGAATAGGGATTGAAACTTAACAATATTAACAGTTTAATCAAAAATCTGGAAAAATGACATACATATTTCAAAAAAGCTCTAAAATATTCTGATTAATCATATGTACACAACTGTAATAAAAAATTAAATATTAACATTTTGCTGTATAATTCCCAAAATTTTTGTTTTTTCATTCTTTAATTGTTATAAATTTTCGTTTTGGAAGCATTTTTGATTCTGAAATGACATTTATATGAGTTTTAGTCATGTTCTACATGGAGTACATCTTCAACGATAGCTTTCCACCCCTGAATTCATCGCGCGTGTTGATTTTCAGCATTTCCCTCCAAATATGCAAAGCCTCTAATGAGAGTAGCTTATCAGTTTTTCCTGTTCGTTTTTTAATCTCTGACTTCAGCTCAGCAGTACCGCCTGCCTCCTTACTGCATTGTAACAAATGCTCTTTTACTGGGGATTCATCTTTGCGTTGTTCATCAATGCTAGTGGCTGAGTATCGCCTTGTCTAGCCGACATAGGTGGAGTTACAACCATTACATGTAAGCTCATACGCCACTTGGTGTCTCACTTTACGCACAAAGGAAGTTTTGAGGGATGGCAAGCACGTCTTCAAATATATTGTTGTAAAATTTATTTTTACCCCAGTTTTTCGAATACAAACCTGCCCGGACAATTTTCCGAATAATGAATTTCAATCCCTTGTTTCCGATTTTTCTGCAATGCCTTGTCAAAAATTACCCATGTTGTAGTAATTCTGAAAACCATTTGGACCTTTTCTTCAATAACGTTTCTTTTGTACTGCAATGGTGCGCAGCCTCTAGAATTAAAGATGGAACCGGATTCTGTGGGTTTTTGAAATTACCCACAAGTGACCTTTTCTCGTGAGACTACGTTTACATTTAAATCCAAAAAGACCTAACTACCGTTACCATCAAGTTCTTCTAAAGTAGACTCCAAGTTCGGATGCGACTTATTAGGAGCCTCGTGGAGTACCGCAGGATTTCCCCTGATAATTCTAATCATGTCATCCGCATATCTTAGGAAATTTCAGCACCATTCTCACTCCGATCTTTTTCCTGTTGTTTTTTTCAAGTCTGACAATACCTTACTGCTTCAGCGATGTTTGAGTTTTCCGGCTCGGATATGTTACCATACCCTAAGTGGAATTAATCAAGCAGGCGAATTCTAGCTTGATAGGTCACCTTTTTCTGACAACCATGGCAGACTCCGTTGTTATCCTCATTCAGAAACTTCAATTTGGTTTTTTTCCTTATTGCAGGTTCGTATTTTTTGAGCCACACAATGGCCAATTTTACTGCTAGTGAGGAGCCCATTGTCAGTCCATCACACTATCCATCTTTTTGTACACACCACAAACGATTGCGTTTAATTAGTGCCTTACTCTCAGCCAAATTAAGTAGTTTTTTAGTAGGTTTTGCGAGATTGTTTCGAAGGATTAGTTTGCGAAAGAAAGGACGGAATAAAGTTGTGTGCCTTGTTTTAGCACTTTTGCTAATCCATTCAGCCTAGCCGACTGCACCTCGCTGATCTCTTCTGGTTTTCCCATGGCAAGTAATTTTTTGTTTATGATAAAACTGTCTTCAGATTCCTCCTCTCTCTATATTGTTCTGCCTGCACTATATCGTTTAATTTTCTGTCAACTGTCTCCTTTTTCACACAAAAACCCACCCTTTATCAAACAGAACTGCCAGAAAACCGTTATGCTAACAAATATTTTCTGACTGTTTCAACTCCTTTGTCAAAGGGAGCCTGTTTCACATTCTTAGCAAAAAGTTTTTGCTGCTGTTTCAATTTCACTTAGTCATTTTCCGGGTAATCTCTTTAACTTCAACTCAGACCAAAACTATGAATATCAGTAACAAAATGAATTTCTTTGAACTTGTCTCGTACCGGATGTTTTGGTCCAAAACATAAGACTTCTTACACCCACTGCGACAAAATCACCTGATTTATTATTCTGACAGACCTGTCAACCATATTTTCAATGGTCTATCCTGTCTTTCTTAAAGTTTTTCAAGTTTTTTCTCGTGTCGGCTCATCAAATTTTTTACATTACATCTTGCTTGCAGGTTTAGAAAGAATATTTCGAAAACTTACCTTTTGTCATCTATACCCCTTCTTACTGCCTCCTTTGCGTTCGCTAGGTTACCTGGTGCCCTAATACTATCAAAATTTACTTGACACAACATCTCAAGAGTCCTAATCGAGATCTCTTTTATAAATTTAATAGGACCGATTGAGTTTTTCGCTCCTTCCTTTTTCTTGCACTTTTCTAGGTCTCGGTGTTCTGCAGCAAGTATGTGGCCATTAGTACGCTGTTTGCAGCAGAGCAGAGAAACCACAGTTTATGCTCTGTTTTTGCAAAAACTGTTGTGAAGCCACAATGTCCCATTTTTTTCTAGGTCTTCCTTCAACACTTTTTTTCTCTTACCTATTGCTGTAGCTCTACTTTAATTCTTAGAATATTTGTACATTCAAGCGGTATTTTTTGGTTCTCAACCATGGCCAGAATTCACTTTAAATCACTTGAAAAAAGTCAGTACAAGTATGTGGTAATTTATTGACTAGATAAATTTAAGTATCTGTGCTTTGTCAATACAGTGAAAAAGAAAACCTTAAAATACAGGACTAGTTCGAAAAACCACGCAAAAAAAAACAAACTTGCTTCTAACGCTCCTCCCTAAGTGCAACCCACCATTGGTAGTTTTTTGAAAAATCATAAGCAACGGTATATCTCTGAAACTTAAAAGGCTTGAGCAGTCAAGTTTATAAGAAAAAAAATGCAGCCACTGATTGAAATTCTAAATTTTATTGCAAACTAGATTTGCAACTAATTTTTTTTTAAAATAAAACAAAACCTAAGAACACGGGCAATCAAACGATATGCACTCGCCTTTGGAGGTAAATATAACATTAGCCCGGAAAGCACTGTAACATTTGACAAGAAGTTTCACAGCGACGGACACTTCCCATTTACCATCGCGTTACAACTTTGAGGCCATCAGCCAAACGAATTTGGATTAGTTTTCAACTACATGCAAATATAACCTCAAATATGTGTCCTTTATACCCTTATTAATAAAAACGAGGCTGAAAACCGAAACTATAGATATTTGCGGGGACAGTTTCATATTGGATCCACTGGAAATGGATTGATTTGTTCCTTGCCCTCAAATATTCTTGCTCTCAAATTATGAATTGTTTCAAAAATAAATCGTTCAGAGCATCACAACCGTTAGGAAATGTTTCTGAAACGACCATACAAAGTTAGTAATGCCTCTTATTCCACAACCCCCGAAAAATAAAATTGTTAATTTCCCCTTTTTACGTGCTCGGGAGGGCTCGGTGTCAATCCAAATTAACCATTTAACCCTCTAGTTCAATTTAATCCCATTATTACGTGTCATGCACTCTCAATTCGAGTTTTTGAAAATTGATTCTTTGAGTACTTCTACCCTTCTTTTTCTAGCACTTTTTCAGACGATGCAATTAATTGCGCATTTGAAGGTACCGAGCGTTTTTATTCTTATTTCACTGTTAACGTTTTTTTTTTCTCGTTTTCATCGGTGGGTTCAACTGTATCAATCCGGGGTAATGGCACACTGATTCGCAATTTAAGTTTATGCAAACTAGATTTGCAATCTAATTTTTCTAAAATTTCTTGAAAAATTACTAAAAAACATCATTAAAAATCACTAAAAAAATCACCAACTCAAGAATTTTTAGTGATTCTTGAAAAATCACTAAAAAATATCATTAACCTGCTTAAATACTCAAACAACACCCGAGGGAGGGTATCTGACCAACTACCAAAACACTCAATCAATCGATCAGTAATGATATAAAACAACCTGAAACAACTAAATAGTAAAGTCAGATCATATCTCGTCCTCTTTTTAGTCATTTTTGTTTTGTGTTTTTCACTGTTTTTTCTACTTTTTTGTTTTTAGTAAATTTGTTTTCGGCTTTTTCTTGGTAATACACTGTTTTGTGTTTGGTTTTACGCTTTCTCTTCATTTGTGTTTGGTCTCAGGCCTCACGATCATGACTTCTCACCTAACCCTCTAACCCCGGAAACTTTCAGTCTTAACTAGGTTAAAGAGCCAAATTGTTCCATGTGGAGGGTCCGCACCTTCTTCCTTGAACAATACAATCCATTAAGGCCTCTAACTTGGGCATAAGCCCGGAACGGAGGGTTCATCAATGAAACGTTTGCTGATTGTGTTGGTCTATTGCTTCTAACAGGCCCACCCAGGAGCGCCATAAAATCGTATTTGTAACTTTCGCCCATACAATACATAGTGACGGAGCGAAGAAAAAGTACCTATTGACGACTGCCTGACGTCAAATACTTAAGTTACCATTTCTAGGCCATCAGCCAAACGACTTTTGCTCAGCTTTACTTTCATGCAAAAAAAACTACATAGCTGGGTCTCGGATCCCCAGACTACGTGATTATTATTAAAAACACTGGTAGAGAAACATATTTTACTTTGTTTTTAGTGACAGTTATTGACTAAATCCATTGAGATGGATTGATTCTTTCCTAGACTCTAACTACTCATGCTGTGAAATAATGAACAAAATTGGAGTTAATTAGATAGTTCAGGGCATTACAGTAGCTAAAACATGTGTTCACAAATTCTAGCAGTTTTTTGGGCACCGGGCCTCCAATTCCTGATTCCCCGGGGATAACGTCGTTATCTCCCTAATTCCGTGGGACGTGACTGAACGAATCCGCTCCTGTTGTCCCACTGGACCTCCCTTCCGTCTGATCTCTTTCAGTTAAGCGTCTTATCGTGTCGTGTTATCACGATATGGCCAATTTTACTTTTCGGAGAAATAGCCTAGCGCCAATTTAAATTTTGAAAGTTTATGTTCTAGACGATTCTGACCCTCCTTTTCATAACGATTTCACTGTTAACGTTTTTTTTTCTCGTTTTCATCGGTGGGTTCAATTGTATCAATCCGGGGGAATGGCACACTGATTCGCAATTTAAGTTTATGCAAACTAGATTTGCAATCTAATTTTTGTAAAATTTCTTGAAAAATCACTAAAAAGCGTCATATCTAGAGTTGGCAATATACTAGTACCACCTGAAACCGGAACCATATATACCGGTGCGTTCTAGCACATGTACTGGTACCACAAAAGAGGACTTTATTCGTACCGGTACGTACTAGTACATGTAATGGTACAACAAAAAAGGATTTTATTCCGGCTTAAAAAACTCGTTCCGACAAATTTTATTCGGAATCGTTATTTGGATAATTGATTTTATGAAAATCATCAATGAAAAGAGTAAAAACCCTCAAAAAGCGAAAGCAGTTTTTTTAAATTAACGAAAATGCAAATATTGAGCGAAACTGAGGTAAAAATTCACCCCCGTGTTGGCAAGGTACCAGTACCTCTCTACTTGGTTACCATACCCTACTAGTTAATTTTAACAGTCGTCCGCCTACGTCACATATGAGTCTAAGTGACACTACTTCTTTTGTTTTTGCACCTCATTCTGTCAGAGCCAATCCGGTTCTCTTAAAACATGGGATTTCAAGATCGTGTTATCGCTTAAAGGCTAATACCAAAATAACACCCCCACTCAAGAAATATGAACGTCCCAATGGCTAAGTCTCTGAACACCTGAAACACGCGAGCACCGTTAAAAACAGGGTTCATAATTACATTAGTATTTATTAGATAGTGGACCTTTGATCCATTTCAGATGGATCAACCTAAAACCAGCCTTATCTCAAGCTGAATGTATAAAAAAACATTCAAGGGAATAAATTCAGTACTCACATATTGACACAACTCTAGAATCAAGTAAACAGTGTTACTAGGGTAACTCTAGAAGTTGAGGAAGGAACTAGCTTAAACTCAGGTAGTTTTTATTGTCCTGACCATTGAGTTGCTTCACTCGTCGACCTGTCCAGTCAAGGTTCTTCTTGCTCCAGTATTAACACTCTTGCAATAGTCCTCGAGGTTCTCCATCACAAAAAAGACAGCTCCTATCCAATTGATTAATTTTGGACAAGTTGCGATTTTGACTCCAGACTGATTTTTTGTTCACTTTCACACAATTATAATTCGAGTCTTCTGACTTTTTGACCTCTTATTTCAATTGCTGCAACTCAAGTTGACATGTCCAATTCAAATTTTCAAAAAAAAATATTTCAAGATAAACCAAAATAAAATCAAGACAAAATCAAGAAAAAACTTCAGAATATGACCAAATTGACTAGCACCGGTACTATGCCAACTCTAGTTATATCTCGAAAAATAAAAATATACGACTCTCCTTTGGATGCAAGTGTAACATTCGCCTGGAACGCATTAACATTCACATAGAACGCCACGGAAACTTTAAGCCAACTTCCGAGCAAAATCTATTTAGTTTTGAGCAAAAAAATCACATTGCTTGGTCTCGGATCCCCAGACAAAAAATTATTTCCAAAAACGAAACAAAAAATCTTAATTATAGATTTTATTAGAGACAGTTTTTTATCTGATCCATTCGAAATGGAATGACTTTTATTCGCCCTCGAGCTCGCAGAACAACATTTGTTTTGGAATTGCTCATGCTCTCAGAATAAAAATTGTTTTGGAATTAATTTAAAACTTTAGGTGGTCACTGTGGTTGAAAACTGTCTAAAATTTCAAATAAAATTATGAGAGTTTTCAAAAATGTCAAATCAAAGGTTTTTGCACGTTTTTTAAACTATCGCGATTGAATAGGGATTGAAACTTAACAATATTAACAGTTTAATCAAAAATCTGGAAAAATGACATACATATTTCAAAAACGCTCTAAATTATTCTGATTAATCATATGTACACAACTGTAATAAAAAATTAAATATTAACATTTTGCTGTATAATTCCTAAAATTATTGTTTTTTCAATCTTTAATTGTTATAAATTTTCGTTTTGGAAGCATTTTTGATTCTGAAATGACATTTATATGAGTTTTAGTCATGTTCTACATGGAGTACATCTTCAACGATAGCTTTCCACCCCTGAATTCATCGCGCGTGTTGATTTTCAGCATTTCCCTCCAAATATGCAAAGCCTCTAATGAGAGTAGCTTATCAGTTTTTCCTGTTCGTTTTTTAATCTCTGACTTCAGCTCAGCAGTACCGCCTGCCTCCTTACTGCATTGTAACAAATGCTCTTTTACTGGGGATTCATCTTTGCGTTGTTCATCAATGCTAGTGGCTGAGTATCGCCTTGTCTAGCCGACATAGGTGGAGTTACAACCATTAAATGTAAGCTCATACGCCACTTGGTGTCTCACTTTACGCACAAAGGAAGTTTTGAGGGATGGCAAGCACGTCTTCAAATATATTGTTGTAAAATTTATTTGTACCCCAGTTTTTCTAATACAAACCTGCCCGAACAATTTTCCGAATAATGACTTTCAATCCCTTGTTTCCGATTTTTCTGCAATACCCTGTCAAAAATTACCCATGTTGTGGTAATTCTGAAAACCATTTGGACCTTTTCTTCAATAACGTTTCTTTTGTACTGCAATGGTGCGCAGCCTCTAGAATTAAAGATGGAACCGGATTCTGTGGGTTTTTGAAATTACCCACAAGTGACCTTTTCTCGTGAGACTACGTTTACATTTAAATCCAAAAAGACCTAACTACCGTTACCATCAAGTTCTTCTAAAGTAGACTCCAAGTTCGGATGCGACTTATTAGGAGCCTCGTGGAGTACCGCAGGATTTCCCCTGATAATTCTAATCATGTCATCCGCATATCTTAGGAAATTTCAGCACCATTCTCACTCCGATCTTTTTCCTGTTGTTTTTTTCAAGTCTGACAATACCTTACTGCTTCAGCGATGTTTGAGTTTTCCGGCTCGGATATGTTACCATACCCTAAGTGGAATTAATCAAGCAGGCGAATTCTAGCTTGATAGGTCACCTTTTTCTGACAACCATGGCAGACTCCGTTGTTATCCTCATTCAGAAACTTCAATTTGGTTTTTTTCCTTATTGCAGGTTCGTATTTTTTGAGCCACACAATGGCCAATTTTACTGCTAGTGAGGAGCCCATTGTCAGTCCATCACACTATCCATCTTTTTGTACACACCACAAACGATTGCGTTTAATTAGTGCCTTACTCTCAGCCAAATTAAGTAGTTTTTTAGTAGGTTTTGCGAGATTGTTTCGAAGGATTAGTTTGCTCACACAATCTCCCCATTGCTATTCCAACAGCTTCCATGAGGGGGTATTAGTGGACAAACTCTTTAAATCAAAGGAATTTATACTCTCATCAGATTACAATTGAAATTTCTCCAAAATCTCCCTGGCCAATTTATGTTAGCCCTCTCAATTCTATCAATTAAATTTACCAACGTTTTACTCAGATAGTCAAATGAGCTACCAGCTAAAGAAAGGACGGAATAAAGTTGTGTGCCTTGTTTTAGCACTTTTGCTAATCCATTCAGCCTAGCCGACTGCACCTCGCTGATCTCTTCTGGTTTTCCCATGGCAAGTAATTTTTTGTTTATGATAAAACTGTCTTCAGATTCCTCCTCTCTCTATATTGTTCTGCCTGCACTATATCGTTTAGTTTTCTGTCAACTGTCTCCTTTTTCACACAAAAACCCACCCTTTATCAAACAGAACTGCCAGAAAACCGTTATGCTAACAAATATTTTCTGACTGTTTCAACTCCTTTGTCAAAGGGAGCCTGTTTCACATTCTTAGCAAAAGGTTTTTGCTGCTGTTTCAATTTCACTTAGTCATTTTCCGGGTAATCTCTTTAACTTCAACTCAGACCAAAACTATGAATATCAGTAACAAAATGAATTTCTTTGAACTTGTCTCGTACCGGATGTTTTGGTCCAAAACATAAGACTTCTTACACCCACTGCGACAAAATCACCTGATTTATTATTCTGACAGACCTGTCAACCATATTTTCAATGGTCTATCCTGTCTTTCTTAAAGTTTTTCAAGTTTTTTCTCGTGTCGGCTCATCAAATTTTTTACATTACATCTTGCTTGCAGGTTTAGAAAGAATATTTCGAAAACTTACCTTTTGTCATCTATACCCCTTCTTACTGCCTCCTTTGCGTTCGCTAGGTTACCTGGTGCCCTAATACTATCAGAATTTGCTTGACACAACATCTCAAGAGTCCTAATCGAGATCTCTTTTATAAATTTAATAGGACCGATTGAGTTTTTCGCTCCTTCCTTTTTCTTGCACTTTTCTAGGTCTCGGTGTTCTGCAGCAAGTATGTGGCCATTAGTACGCTGTTTGCAGCAGGGCAGAGAAACCACAGTGTATGCTCTGTTTTTGCAAAAACTGTTGTGAAGCCACAATGTCCCATTTTTTTCTAGGTCTTCCTTCAACACTTTTTTTCTCTTACCTATTGCTGTAGCTCTACTTTAATTCTTAGAAAATTTGTACATTCAAGCGGTATTTTTTGGTTCTCAACCATGGCCAGAATTCACTTTAAATCACTTGAAAAAATTCAGTAGAAGTGTGTGGTAATTTATTGACTAGATAAATTTAAGTATCTGTGCTTTGTCAATACAGTGAAAAATAAAACCTTAAAATACAGGACTAGTTCGAAAAACCACGCAAAAAAAAACAAACTTGCTTCTAACGCTCCTCCCTAAGTGCAACCCACCATTGGTAGTTTTTTGAAAAATCATAAGCAACGGTATATCTCTGAAACTTAAAAGGCTTGAGCAGTCAAGTTTATAAGAAAAAAAATGCAGCCACTGATTGAAATTCTAAATTTTATTGCAAACTAGATTTGCAACTAATTTTTTTTTAAAATAAAACAAAACCTAAGAACACGGGCAATCAAACGATATGCACTCGCCTTTGGAGGTAAATATAACATTAGCCCGGAAAGCACTGTAACATTTGACAAGAAGTTTCACAGCGACGGACACTTCCCATTTACCATCGCGTTACAACTTTGAGGCCATCAGCCAAACGAATTTGGATTAGTTTTCAACTACATGCAAATATAACCTCAAATATGTGTCCTTTATACCCTTATTAATAAAAACGAGGCTGAAAACCGAAACTATAGATATTTGCGGGGACAGTTTCATATTGGATCCACTGGAAATGGATTGATTTGTTCCTTGCCCTCAAATATTCTTGCTCTCAAATTATGAATTGTTTCAAAAATAAATCGTTCAGAGCATCACAACCGTTAGGAAATGTTTCTGAAACGACCATACAAAGTTAGTAATGCCTCTTATTCCACAACCCCCGAAAAATAAAATTGTTAATTTCCCCTTTTTACGTGCTCGGGAGGGCTCGGTGTCAATCCAAATTAACCATTTAACCCTCTAGTTCAATTTAATCCCATTATTACGTGTCATGCACTCTCAATTCGAGTTTTTGAAAATTGATTCTTTGAGTACTTCTACCCTTCTTTTTCTAGCACTTTTTCAGACGATGCAATTAATTGCGCATTTGAAGGTACCGAGCGTTTTTATTCTCGAATAAAACAGATTGCATTCTGGTCGAATCTCAACGTCCTCGTTGAACTCCAAGCATCTATCTAAATGGTACAGTGCATCGGACAGAGTTTAAAAAACTACCCCAAAAACTTGTTTCATCCGCATCATATCAACTCACCAAGTGCTACAAATTGTATCACAGCGCATCGTTCAAGCCAGCTTAAATCTTCACTAATCTGCCCTTTGAGTTTATGAATAACAATAAATTGTTTTTTCTTGTGACATCGGCCCGAAACTCTAGGTCTCGTTGTCGTGTTTCTTTTAAGTGGCCATTCGTAAGCTGTTGGAGGAAGTGCTTCATCATCTCTGCTCTTCAACCTTCTGTTTGCAAGAAGATGTGGGATCCACAGTGAATTCTATGTTTCTGTAGAAATAGTTGTTAAGGCGCAACGCCACACTTTTTTCCATGTCTTTCCTCAACAGTTCTCTTTTCTCTTCCGTCACAATCGATTGTTTTCAAGGTTCTCTTCACCACCGTATATCACTTCACTTCGCCGTAGTCACTCTCAGTTATGGAATGTCGCTTGAAAGCGTCCAACCTTATATCCTGCTGTACTCCCTGCTGTAGTTTGACATATTTGTTATTAGCATATTCATACATCCAAGTGGTCATGTTGGCTCTGAACCATAGCATCAGTCGTTTACTGTGACTCTTTTCTTCACTTGTCTCGGAATGTTCGGGATTTTGCACAATGTCTCGATTAAATCTAAGTCTGTCAGACATATCACTTCTTCCAACTGTTCCTGAGTCGGCGCTTCTCGTCTTTCGTTCTCTCTAACAGGAGCTTGCAGCCTATTCATTGCCATTACCAGTTCGACCTGGTAAACTCATAGAGAGCAGCTCTCCAGTGTCCCAGATCACCACCAGATTAATACTCGCAGGATATCACCATCCTTACAAAATCATCGTGTGTCAATATAAAGCTCCTCCAATTATGAAGCCCTGACGCTTTTAGCAGTGGTTCTGCTTCCATAGTTGTTCTGCGGATTTCTTCACTCTCGTCTTCCGCATTGCAATCTGTGGCTGTCCATTTTTTTTGAAGCTTCTGTCTTTGGAAGTTGATGAAGTCCCCATCAGCATCAAGTATCGACTCTACTTTGTTCTTATTTCCCAAAAAAACTGCAGCTAATATTTAACAGAGCAACTCGTAAGATCTCTCTGATATTATTGCAAATCTGAAACGTTTTGGCACAGAAAAAGGTTCATCGACCAAAATACAAAATGGACTGTGGATCAGTACTTTTACAGGCGAGCCACGCATGAAAATTTGTCACAGTAGGTATCGTTCACCAGATGGTCACTGATACAATTCGCTTTGCGTGAGAATATTCTTTACCTCGAAAGCTTCCCCGCATCTTTCAATGTACTGTAGTTCGATTTGCATCACACCCGGAAATCCTTCTGCACTGATGGCGGTTTGAATCTCATGCCTTTGTTCTAGATTCATTACTGACTTTAAGCAATTGAACATGCTGATGAATGCTTGTGCTAACACCAGATTCACTTGGAGTCCTTCATGACAGTCTGCTAACAGTTCTGTTCCCGTCTTCTTCTTCATCACTAGGTTTCCGAACAGTTTCATCAGCTGCTTATGTTGTTTCGTATTTATATTCACCCAGTCGAGATATCCACAAATGTGACAATCTAAGACGTAGCTTTAGCCAGACAGCTACCAGGTTCTACCCAATCTTCCCAACCTCAACCAGGCAACTCGACAGTTTCCTCTCGATTGCTTTTAGAGGCTACAGGCATCAAGTTTTAAACGTTTTGAGGTAACGCAGGTTGCAGTCGGCATCTTTCAGCATTTTGTGTTTCTCGCAATATCGAGTCAGCATTAAGATTTGGGTACCATGACGGCTTTATCAATCCCCACAAACCATCAGGCTTGGTCTCAGAATTTAGTGTAAGAAACCAATCCAATTTACACTCTGCTGTCAGATTACAGTAGGAAAGGTAAACCATTGTCAACCCAACCAACAATCGATTGTATTACAACAAGAGTTAGTTGTCCTACGACACCACTTTTTCCGTGATTCAGCCTTGAATGCTTTAATTCCTCAAAGGCACTTTTGTGACAACGGTTAAGGATATCCATTTAATTTCGTAACTGGCAGACTTTAGTCCTGCCATAAAGATTGGCTGAACCAACGTTATGTCCGCCATTTTCGAGGTGCCTTGCATTTTGTCTTTACCTTTTTCAATGTGTTCCCCAATTTGCAATCGTTTTGTCTTCGCCAAGTAGGCAGTTCTAACTGGAGACTCGGGTTTCACCTTTGCTTTCCAGACTCTCTTTCTATAATTTTACCGCCCAACTTCATTTCCATATCGTTTATACCTTCAGTCTTAAATTTTGAGCGCATCGTTAATTTCCTCGTCCTGGGAAGATTTGCTCCTTCATTGATGCTTTCCTGGTACACATCTTTGATGGAGGAATTCGCCACCACTTCCATCGGTGGCAGAATCAAATCACTCGTTCTTCCCTTACATTCTCGAGATTTTCATGCATCAGTGGTCTCTTCAGACCTGTTTTCAGCAGTGATTGTGTCCCATAGCGCTGCACTACCGACCAGACCTCTTCCATGAAAGCCACTCGATTCATCCCACAGCCAGTCCTGAATTCATGGTCGCTCTGATGTACTTCCCATTCATCCTCTCAGAAAAAGTATTAGGGCTGTGTCCTAAGAGGTGATTCAGCCAATAATTTTCCTGAGTGTTGTGACTTTGCCAGGAGAGCCGGTCACCGGATTGTTTTGGATTGCATTCATAAAGATTGTACGAGGTCCCAGCATATAATCGTCAGCTTCCACTGGATTTGTCATGTCCACTACTGTCTCTAATTCATCTTCTTCATTAAGAAAGATAAAAATCAATTTCGATGCTCCACCAAACGAGGATTTCTTGTCGTCATCTTCGTTCTCTGTTCGAGTGGGATTTTGAACCTTTGGTTCTCCTGTTATCTGATCTTTACATTGATTTTTGTCTGGTACTTGACCCACTTGAATTCGAACCTGAAGGTTCTTGTCGGTCAACATTGATTTTCTCTGTAGTGATTTTTGGTACAATCAGCTCACCAGTTGATACATTCTCGTGTCCTTCATGTGCCAAGACGACTTTTTTTACAACCGAAGGGTGTAGAGCAACTTTAATCAACAACTTTTCACATGGTTTGAGTTCAGGCCTAACATTGGCAACAATAATTGCTGCTTCCTTCAGATTAATTTTTCCCCTCATAAAGGGTGGCCTTATGTTCAATTTCACCCACTCTTCTGCAAATCCTCCGGGCTTGGGAGTGGCAACGTTGCTCATGCTTTTTTTGTTGACTTTCCCAAGTCAGCAAACTGCGCGTATTGCAGCATTGCAGCTTTGCTGCATACAAACACGGATCCTTTGCATCGGAAAAGCCCGCCATTTTCTTTTGTTTGTTTCAAACGCCCCTAGTTTTGTTCGCCAATTTACCACAAATTAAAAAAGCTGCTCCGAGTAACAGTTTTCTGATGAAAATTTGTATGTATATCTCTTCAGAAATTTTTTCAAAGACGTTCCATCCTTCTGTCTTTTTCATTACTCTTTAATACACTGTTAAAAGCCTTGATATCCTCCTTACTTACCCATTTGTTTTTCGTAGGGTCTGGGACTCCAAAACTTTGGATATTGTTGTGTCGCCTTTCCACTTCGCCAATCCGATCACCGTAGTGGTTGTTGAAATTGATGGCTACCAATTTTGCGTTCAGCAATTCTCCCAAACAGTAATTCTTAACTCACAGCTTCTCGCAGGACACTTTCCACTCACCAATTGAGTGTGCTTCCATCCATTACCGAGACAAGAATCAGGAGCTGCACCGACTCCTTGTATGTTCCTACGTTCGAGTCTGGAAAAGCAAACGTCACTGCCGGGCCGTACACAACAGTCATGAATTCACTAACTCCCCTTGTCATTACCAGAGGGTCAATCCTCATGGCCAGCACAAGTAATTCAGTATTTAAGTAATTAAGTAATTCTTGCATCCACATTTCTTACTCTTCAAATCGTTTTATTTTCCCCAGTCCCAAAGCGATTCTGCTGCACTTTGTTTTCTATCAGCGTGTGTCTCAGATCTTTCATTTTGCTCTGTGTATATCAAATTTCTTCATTGACTCTCCCATTTATTCGGCGTAACGGCTCATGTTATGAACTCATCTAACTTGACGTACCTGATGGCAATCATAGTCAGCAGGCCATCAAGTCAGAGATTTTGCACTCCTTCCATCAAAAATACTGCAGATTTTTTTAAGAAACGTTTCTGATCCGAATGTCAAGAACAACGCCAGTATCACAGTGCAATAGATATCTCCGTATTTGCAATGATTAACTTTTGGATTAAATGGCGAGAAAAGCCAGGGTATACATTTTCAAGAAGGACGCGGTCTATCCTGCTCCTAGTTCTTCTAACTAGTGTTCTGTTCTTGCACATCCTTCTTCCCATTGTACACTCTCACTCCAGAATGCTTCTAAGATCGTCCTGTTCGTTCTATCCACAAATTCAAGAGACTTTTCTCCTCTTTGTTCTGCTCTTTCCAGCACTTTGAGCAAATACTCCTGAATTTTGACAATGATTCGCGACAATCATTTTTGAGCTTTGACACTCGAACCTAATGTTCCAAATCGAGGGGTCAAGTGCAACCACTTCTTTGTCTCCGGCTTTGTTCTCAGGAATTGTCAATTGAACTTCAGTTTCCTTGCAATTGGTCTTTCTGTTGCTTGCTCCTCCTTGCCTGTGTACCCATTCTCGCAGAACCAGAGGTCATTCGACATGTCAATAAAGATTTGATGATCGTCTTGTACTTTCTGCTTCATTTTTACTTATCTTCTGATGTTTGACATTTTCAACCCTAGCACTTCATCTAGCACTAACATGCGCCTTAAACCCCCTCATAGCATTAGAGATGTCAGGCCACTCTGCTATCTTATCATCCTTCGACTAAGTGGATAACCATCGCGTGCTCAAACTTCAGTCCGTCCGGTAGCTTTACATAGTCTTAAATTGAATGCTGCCCTTGAGGTTATCTAAGCATGAATACAGCTCTTGGCTTCATCTTTTGGAAAGTTCCGTAATTCAGCATATCATTTATCTGGACCATTGATTCTAAGGTGTTCTTTACAGCTTGCCACCCAGCAACTTCATCTGTAGACCGCTGTATGAGACTGCTCAGGAGACCTGTACTATGAAGGTGGTCATTGATCCCAGCACAGATGATTGGTTTGAAGCTCAGTTCCGTTTGCTTTCGAACACCAGTGGGTATCGACTATAATCGCATGCAATCCAGGTCAGCTGTTGCCAACATTAACAATTTCGGGTACAATAACGATTTTGAAGTTTTGACATAGTTATCTTTGCCTTGTTCGTTCTCGCTTTGTTACAAAAAGCGAAGATGGAATTGTATGCCTTGAGTTAAAATTAACCTAGCGTTCCAAATTAACTTTTTGCTCCACTAGCTTCGTTTACGTTCCTTCATCCTGATGTGGGCTAGTTGAGTTCTTACTTGAGTAAACATTTTTACGTGTTGTTCATTAGGGGCTCCAGGTCGTTCATCTTTTTTTCGGTCATCATGGTTCAATCTCACGTCTTGCAGTGTTCGAGCTTTACTGGGCCCATTGTGTTATTCGAGGGCAGTCCCTCAATGTTGGCTAATATCAGAGCAGTTGCTGAGCTGAAGTTCTTTTCAGCCACGACCAGCCAACCTATTCCTTCTATCGTGTATAGGCCATTGACTGAAAACTTGACACTGCCTGGCATTCGCCCAGCGTCCAAAGCAAAGCTGGTTGTTCCAGGTTCAGTTTCATTAGGTCTAGTTTGTAGATGTGCCTAGGTGAATGGATTGGTCTCGACCATATCAGCGAGCCACGATCCAAACGTCGTTCCGCTTTACGAGCAGGCACTTCAGCTCTGGAAGTTTTTGGGGCATCAATCTGGTTCACGGGACCCAGATCTCGTCTAGGATGAATCTTTCACCCTTCATACAGGCTTTTCACCCAATCTTTTGATCAAGTCTGATCTCTGGTCTTGATCACGTGAGTTCGTCACTGTCTGTGGTACCGCTGAGACTAATCCCAGACTATTCTTCAGGCTAGGTGGCACAAAAGTGGAGATGGCACACACAATCTCTGCTTTCTTTTGCGCTCCAGCATTTTGCGGTCCAGCATTTTGCCTTCGTTTCATGGGTACTTTTCAGATGTCCAGCTCCGAGCATTGGAATTTCTGCCATATTGCGGTCAACAGGCAGACCACGATTTCTTCCCATCGATCTCCTTCCACTTTCGGAGCCCTTGACACATTGCTGGTGCCCTCTAGGATCACTAGGCTGGCAATTTTCCCGGGATTCATGAGTTCAATCAACTTCTATAATTGGGCAACGGTAGCAGCTCGAAACGCCATCCCTATGGTTGTCCACGATGTCCTCAGGCTCTGCATCACCCTCACCAGGCTATCGCCCAAGACCAGATGTGAGGTGGCAAGGGGTGACTGTTGCATGTTCCACACAGATTCCTTGAAGCATGCTCTTGAGTCAGTATCCGGTACTCTCCGAAAGTTGTTCCTAATTTGATTTTTCTTCGGCACATCCAACACTCGCGACAGCTTCTTCGTGGTCATTTAACTTGTATGTCGGCTTGAGTCCTTCCTGATTCGGTCGTTCCATTCAATCGGGTTTCTATTGCCCTCGCAGCCGTCTCAGAGAGTTCCGCTATGCCTGTATTTTCGGCAGTTTCATGCGAGGCTGTCACCCCCAAACCAGCTCCGTATATTTTTGTTTCAGACGCTCTATTTCTCTTCCTATTTTTTTGGCATGCTAGAAGAATCTTTTTCACATATCTCCATCTTCTCGAGCTCTCGCCAATTCTCTTCTAATCCTTTCCAGTTCATCTCCCTTTTCCATAATATCCGCCATGGTTTCATTCATCTGTACTTTTGCCGCTGATCTCGCCTCTTTGGTGACACAAGTACCTGCAATTGTGAGCTAGACGAGGCAGCTGGACTAGGCTCCTGCGCCAAGTCACTTCCTGAGAGTACCGCATTTCGCCACCTCATCGTCCACATGTTCGCGCGGTCAAGTGCTCCCTGCTCTCTGTAAGACTTCCGTGTAGCGGAAACCTCAGTTGTCGTGCCTAAAATGGCGGCCGTCATTATCGCCGACTCTGAGTCATCCATAATGAAATCCCTATCATCAGCCGGTGATAGACCACAAATATCACCGGCTTCACGTAGGCCTTTGCTAGGTCCGTTATTTCGTTAACATCAAAATTGTCAATAGTGTTTCGATTTGAAGGTTGATTCGAAATTAATTTGACCCATAAAAATCGAAAAGTAAATTCTAGCATCATAATTGGACAACATTCTCATTCCATTTGCATTTAAAACGTATTCAAAGCAGTCAAGCTAAAAAGATTTGTCCTAGAGATATAATAAAAACACTACCAGTCTGAAGTTTTGGAAAGTAATTAAAAAGTGGACAATCTACACTTTAGATCTTTCCCTATGGTTTATTTTTAAAAAATCGTGCTAACTAAGTCACCCAAAAGTTTGGTTTTAACATCAAACGTTTTGTAAATGATTTAGTAAGCTTTTTATGCCTTTGGAAACTCCTTTTTTATTTCAAGTTGATGTGGAAATAACTGATCAAGTACTTTTTACTGACGTACTTACCTGTGAGTCAAAACCTTTGTCTAATAAGATATGTTTGATTACAACTTTACAAAACTCCATATGCTTCTGATTTGAAGTACAAAAAACTACCCATTCACAATCACCCATACATCAGAGAAAAATATCCTCATTGGTTAAAATATAAATCGCATCACTATTTTTTCAACTGGTTTTTGCCCTATATGACATCCTTTCAAAACATTTTTTTTTCGATTTTTTTTCTACTTGTGATACTTGTGACGATAATCTGCAACAAAACATTGTCAACAATCAAGCAGCTAATTTTGTTTTAATTCGAATTAGGTTTCGGCGAATATTTACCATTTTTGGAAATGAAATAGCTGAATTACAATAATCATAGGGCGAGTGAAAATAACCTTTTTCATGAATGAAACATGATCACCCGGGTTGGCCAAAAGGTGCAATCATAGGTCGCACCATATATGGTTTCACAGAAGCCATAGAAGATTGCCTACGTATGAAATCGTTAGCATAATGCATTTCCATAAATTTTCCGACATCACTTTCCAAAAAACATTTTGCGCGTTGTATGATTAGAAATATTCCATATAAACCATATAAGAATATGTG
>NC_087065.1:17249622-17260008 GCF_963678635.1 Symsagittifera roscoffensis | reverse complement strand
GTTTCTGGAAAAGTTATTGTGCTTAACTTATGTAAATAGAAACAATAACAACGGAAATCTGTTGCTGTGGCCCTTATCATCAAAAAAGGTACGATTAATCGCAAAAACAAAACTTAACGATTTTAAGTTTTTTGTTTCAAATAGAGTTAGTTCACCCGCATATGCATACTATCCCGGGTCAAGGTCTCAAAATCATTTACAGAATTTGAATTTTGAGGGTCGCACCACATCCGGATTTAGACCCAAATTGCATAGTCGCTCCGAGAGACTGAGTCTAGAAAGCCTGGAGATGAGTCGCGCCGTGGGTCGCGAAAGTCTGGATATATCGAAACTTGGTCGCAAAGCTCTGGACATGGATCGCGAAAGTCTGTGTCCAGACTTTCGCGACCAAATTTTAGTATTTCCAGACTTTTGAGACCCACGGCGCGACTCATGTCCAGACTTTCCAGACCGTAAGTCCAGACTTTGCAGACTCAAACTCTCAGCCCGGCTATTCAGTTTGGGTCTGAATCTTGATGCGGCGCGACCCTTGGTGTGACTCATAGCCAGACTTTCCAGACCTTATGCCTAGACTTGCCAGACTTAAATTTTCGGCGCGACTATGCAATTTGGGTCTGGATCCGGATGCGGCGCGACCCGCGGCGCGACCATGTTTGATACCGCGCGACTTTCGCGACCAAGGAACAACAATGAAAATGAACAACAAATTCCCTTTAACTGCTTGGTCTGAAAAGTCGCGGCATCTCCGTCTTGGTCTGGAAAATTGCGCCAATTGATTCTTGGTCGCGCCGTCTCCGCCTCGGTCTAGAAAGTCGCGCCGTCTCCGTCTCGGTCTGGAAAGTCGAGCCGTCTCCTCCTCGTCCACAAAAGTCTTGAAGTTGCATCTTTTGGTCGCGCTGACCAAGCCGGTCGCGCCGTTTTGTGAGCTGCGTTGTATCTACCTCGGTCGCGGAAGCCCTGAAAAACTTTTCTTAGTCGTGCCGTCACCGTGTTTCCTGAGCCGCAGGGTCCAGCCGTATTCGCCTTTGCCGCACAATTCGCGCCTGAGTTATTCGGTCGCGAGAGTCCGGACACAGCAAATATGAGTTGTGATGTTTTGGTCGCGCAACCTCCGCTTTGGTCGCAAAAGTCGCGACGGATTATCATGGTCACGAAAGTCTGGACATGCTTGATTTTGGTCTGGAAAGTCTAGACATGCCAAAAATTTGTCGCGAAAGTCTGGACATGAGTCTGGAATTTCGACCCGGGATTTTCTTTGAAAATAGAACAAGGAACAAAAAACGAGCGTACAATTAAACACGAATTTGACCATAAAATACACAAACTTGAGATCAAGTTTTATCGACTCATAGATAATTTTTGGAGAATTGTCTTTGGTGTCTGAATCATTGCAAAAAGCGCTTCCATGTAAAATCACAGGTAATTTTTTAAAGGTGGCTAAATTTAACTGAAAAACCCAACCTACACATTTGCTTCGTTCATGAAAAAAGAGAGATGTTTGGTATTCATCTCTAACTAAGTCTTATGAGTTAAAAACATAAACATTTGAAAAACTTCTAGCATTTAACTCAAGCATATAGTCCAAAATTAGCAAGGCTGATGTAGGGTTCTCTTCAAATTCCAGTTACATTCATTCTTTGAAACGTTTACGGTTCCGAAAATGACCAATCGGTCAAAAGTTTGTTATAATAATTCACTATGGTCAAAACTTGACGCCAATTAAAACTTCGATCAAACATTCACCAAAAAAAACTGCTCATTGAAGAAGTAACCATATAGAACTACCCGCAAGTAGAAAAATATAGTTGTGAAATACAGAACTTAATGAACAACCATTAATGGTTTCTTAGCTATCAAGATTTTGCATTTTATAGCTGAGTTAATTGATTCAATAATTATCAAAACCGTTTTTTGGTGCATATTTTGTTATCTTGCCACCCCAGCCGGTGAGTAAGGAAATCAAACCAGGGAAGCTACGTAGGGTGGGCAACATTGCCTTGACGTACAAAGGCCGTCTCGTTGAATCCTTGCCATGAAATTGAACGAGGCCCACTAAACAAAGTGTTTAGCCTTCTACGAGTCTGGGAAAAGCCCATAGTGGTATCGTGGGATTTTGCAGTAATGTGTACGCAAAAAGATATTAAAGAGGAGGATCAAAATTCGTTTCGCTTCCTTTGGCTCACTAAAAATTTTATTACCAGAAAAAGCAATACCCAAAAACGCGACCTAATTTGGTGGAAAATGCTCAGAATCAATTGCCAACTTTGCTCTTCATCGGACAGCTGCCAGATACTGCGTAACCATGACCTATATTATTAAAATTTTGCATGAAAGTTTCTACATGACGAAAATTTCAATTCCATCGGCACGCCAAACAAGACTAAAAACGCTCACAAAGCTGAAATTGCCACTTGGACAGATGCGTTTCAACCTAATCAAACTCATATCTAACGACCATGCCACTAGGCGTGGAATCCGACTTAATGACATAACTAAGTTCTGGTTGAACGCACTTGAATTGCTCACCACACGATGAGGCAACTTGTGGAATCGACAAGATCAGCACACATAGTATCGCTACAACAGTTGGCAGCTCAACTACGAATCCTGTGAGAGACAGACATCGCACTGGACGAGTTACTGCCCGCGTTTGTTTTTTTTTATCGGCAATCTAAGAAAAAAAGAAAAACGTTCAAGATTAATGAAAAAATTAGAGAAAGCCAAATTACTTCTCAACGGCAACCCCCCAAAAAAATCTGGATACTCACAATCAATTACATACCAATCAGCAATTTAACAATGAAAATGAACTTTACACCCTTTTTCGACAATGAACTGACAAGAGCACGACGACAAGGTATTCTCCTCTGCCAGACGCAGCTAAGCAGCTAACAATCGTTGATGCAAAGGAACATACTGTGTGCATCTTAGCACTGAGTACTTTTGTAACTAATTGCAACAGAGTTTTGTCATGATGGGACTTAGAAGAACCTCAAGACAATTTCGACCTGATGGGTATCTCTGCAGGAAGTTTCATAGCATAGGTTTAAATTCTCGCATCGCTGACTTGCCATCATCAAGCTTCGAGGACTCGACCGATTATCTTTTTCCTTTTCGAAAAGAATCAAATTGGCCCATGGCAATGTCCATTCTACATTGCTCTTGATGATGCTACGGAAAAAAAGTGAATTTGGTTAATCACTTGCTTCTCTACACGAGCAGTGTACTGAGAGACAACGGACAGCCTTGCCACGGACAACATCATGACAGCAATTCGACACACTAAACAACGTCGAGTGGCGCCTCAAATCTCGAGTGGCCCTTGCGTTCGAATCGTTTAACGAGCATACTTACTATACCCTTGTAGTGTAAACAGAGGCAACAATCAACTTGTGTACTGTAAACCATGACAGCAGCGACATCGACGACGACCTTCCGCTGATGCACAACCACTTTCTGGTTGGTCATCCCTTCTCCAACATCCCCGCAGCAGACTTCAATGAAGCGCATTTATACAAACTGTCTAAAAAGTAGTGGAAAAAAAATATGTCCTTTTGCGGATACTTGAGGACCTCACACCACAAAGCATCGGGCCACTAGGTCAAGTGCTAGAAGCTTTCACCAGCTTGGATGCCATAGCGCGCTCGTGTAAACTTATAACAGCACTAGGTATTTTCACAAGAAGATTTCAGACTATTACTTCAAATGAATTGCAACAAAAAACCGGGTCCAACCCCCTTTCCCTTCGGTTCCAACCCGTCGGTTCGTACGACTTGTTTATTAATAAGATTGACTTCTGGACCAAAAAGCCAATTAAAACTAAATTTTTACTCATTTTATACAATTTATATACAAATTATATGCATAATCAAAACTTTGGACTTGACCCGTTCAATATGCGTGTAATCATGGTTCTAAAACCGAACAATCAGTCATTTCCAAAAGGTGGCCTGATAAAGCTAAGTGGTCGAGTCTCCGGACTGGATGGCACACGACACCTATCTTCCCGACAGAATTACACACGTGTCAAAAAAATTGAAAACATCGAGCAATCTAAAGTTTTCCAGAAAACTGTGAAATTTGATCTCAACAACCATTCATCAGTTTTTTACAAAAAATAACCAAAAATGGAGGTCGTAAAAGAAAACCCCCTGAATCCACTATTGAATTCAATCAGCTTGATTGATTTTGTGATTTTTTCACTGAGAATGATGATAAAAATGGAGCCCCTTTGTTTCTACCCTTAATTTCATCATCACCATGGTCCGGTTTTGTTAAAGTTAGATTAACCTTTTCTGTCTGTGGGGTATTTGTAGACATTTGTTTCGTATGGTGCTTCTTCTACCACCTCGTAATCGACGGTCATCCAGAACTCCTCTCGTCCGCGACTTCTTGACATCGCTCGCCAGAACTCCTCGTCTATGAAGTTTACCGTCAGTGATAATTCTTGACTGCTTCTTGCAGGCAATTTAGATATTCTGCAGTCATATTTGGCACAGAACGAGCTCGAACACTTGCCGAAGTGCTTGTTTGTTACGTTCTTACGATCATTAACTAAATCGCAACGCTGAAAACAGGTCACAAAAATGACTGAAAAACATCTCAAGATAAATTTTGTCTAAAATATTAGAAAACATATTAGAAAACAATCTCTAATTGACGTGTTTCCTTTTGTCCATTATTTAAAAGCGAATTTTCCCCCTCATTTTCTTGTTAAGGACCCTGATTTATCCTCTTTGTTTTTGTCGTTTCCATAGATGTGACGAGAGAACTACCATTTTACTCAGAAAATAAGTTACCCAGACATAATTAACATTTGTTGTCAAAAATTGAATGACAACACAATAAAGTTTTAAGAGTTTCTCTAAACTTTTTGATCAGTTCTTTAAGATATTTTGTTAAAAAGTCTTTGATTTTTTGCCAAGGAAGCGTTACATAAAGCCTCAAAAATCAATTTTTTAAATTAAAATTAGGTTTTTGTAGCATAATTTTCAAATGACGAAACTAAAACTGTCCAACCAATTTTTTTCGACAGTGTGACAACTTTTCACGCTTTTTCAAACGTATTCGGGTACTTTGTACTTGGGAAGTTTGTCTGAGTTTTTTTTGTATTCAAGAATCACAAATAATCTCTGGAAAGTGTCAATGATAATAGCATATTTAAGCCCTTGATGTGATTGAAGGAAATCACAATAGTTTGAAAAGTTGTCACACTGTCGAAAAAAGTTGGTTGGACAGTTTCAGTATCGTTATTTGAAAACTATGCTACAAAAACCTAATTTTAATTTAAAAAATTGAATTTTGAGGCTTTATGTAACAATTCCTTGGCAAAAAAATCAAAGACAAACTTCCCGAGTACAAAGTACCCGAATACGAAGTTTCTTACCTTTTTCATTAGAAGTAACACCCAAAAATTAAGGCAATAAAGTTATTTTATACAAATATTTCAATGTTTCCGTATGTGAGAATAGTCCAGAACAAAATTAACAGGTCATCAGAACTAGGCAGGATAATGCAAAAATAGATGGCCTAATTGAGCGGAAATGGACAATACTGGCCAAAAAAACGGAACAATTGGGCTTTTTTGACAAATTTTCAATAGGAAATTAATTTTCTAAA
The DNA here is from genome assembly GCF_963678635.1 of Symsagittifera roscoffensis. NCBI lineage: Eukaryota > Metazoa > Xenacoelomorpha > Acoela > Convolutidae > Symsagittifera > Symsagittifera roscoffensis. The sequence continues at coordinate 17,254,389 of NC_087065.1, read as the reverse complement.
CTCCAGAGAAAAAGGAAGAACATTAATGCTTGAGGAATATCAGTAGTATATGTTGGAGCAGTTCGGCCGGAGAATGGGGATGGAGACTCCCATGTATTAAGATAGGCTATAGACTATCCAGTGTCCACCTATGTTTTAAAATAGGGACTAGGTTTACCAACGTATTCAGATAGGTTGTAGGTTTTCAAGTTTGAGATGGTCAGATGGCAAGTTTCGAAAGAAAAAAACTGTCACGTTCTAGTCGATACTTCTTCATCGGCTCATCTCTAGAGTCTTCTATTGCGCGTTTGTTCAGTCCTTTACTGCTAAATATACACCTTTCACATTTAATATCGCACACAAGCACAACATTTCAGAACATCTGAGCTCCTGCCTTAACAAGCCTGGTTCTCTCTTGTCAGCTTTCTTATGTTTAGAGCAGCATGTTCGGGGGAAAACCGTTTTTCGCATTCGCTCTAAAACCGTCTTGACAGGCTTTGTTTCGCTTTTCATATCCTTCTGCTTGCTTATTGGAAAAGATAAATTCATATAACGCTGCTTCTCTCAAAGCTAGATAGAGAATCAGTATCCATTTCAAGATCTACCATTTTACTCAGAAAAAAAAATTACCCAGACATAATTAACATTTGTTGTCAAAAATTGAATGACAACACAATAATGTTTTAAGAGCTTATCTAAAATTTTTGATGAGTTCTTTAAAATATTTTGTTAAAAATCTTTGATTTGTTTGCCAAGAAAGCGTTACATAAAGCCTCAAAAATCAGTTTTTTAAATTAAAATTAGGTTTTTGTAGCATAATTTTCAAATGACGATACTAAAACTGTCCAACCAATTATTTTCGATAGTAGTTCTATAGTAGTTTTAACACGCTCCACTTCATATAAGGCTTTAGCTACAAAATTGAGTCTCTTGAACAATTGATTAATGATAGCTTTATGGGTTTTTTCGTCGACAAGATATTTTGTCATTGTATGTTTTGATCTGTCCATTATCTGATAGCCAAAAGAACTATTTCCTGTAGTTTCATACACAGAGTACATACACAGGGTATCAAATAGAGTACAGGTCGAGAAACCCAATAGGGTTAGCAGTACCCCTTAGTGCGCGCGATGAGGAATTTGTAGTAGCATCAAATGACGCACTCCTTGCTAGCCTCGAATTGATTGACAGTGTCATTCTAAACACGATAGCCGGATGTACCGCTCACGGTCACAAAATTTCTATCAAAAGTAATCATTTGATTGACTCTTCTCCTAGAATTCAGCACTCCACAAACAACCATGAAAAATAAACGATCGATCCTATTAAATTTTCATTTCACATAAATATGAGCCGGAGACCAGAAAACAAAGGATTTAAAAGAAGATTTCCAACGGACTCGGCACGAGCTAGAGGCAGCGGAGGCAATAACTTGGCGAGGAGAGTCGGATCGAGAGGAGAGCTTTTCCGATCCTAGATGGCACCGCAGAACGACTTCAAGAAAAACCTATGAAAGGTGGACATCGTCCTCACTATATATTTCGACGAGCCCGCCTAACATCCGAGACGCCAAAGAAAAGATACAACATTTTAGCCAAAGGCCAAAGAAAGTCTTCTCGGTCAAAAGCCCAACACAGGTCAAGATTAGGGCTTCAACGACCGAAGGGACTAGCAGCTCAAAAGCAGTCACGACTTTTACCGCGACCCAGAGACAAACCCAGTGGGCGGAATCACAATCTCAGACCAACAGTCGTAACAAACAGGATGCGGAGTCGCAGACGGACTTGACGGTTGAGGTTAACGAGCAATATGAACATTGCGTAAGCCGAATTGATCCCGCAATCCAGCAGAGAAATGATCTATCCCCCAATAGACCACCACTGACAATGGCCAGCAGCGCTCAACAACTAGAGGCAAGCCATGAAACTATTGTGTGAAGCATAGTTGCCAAACTGGACCAGGGCTCAACAACCTTCGAGATAGTAGAAGATACGCCTCTGCACCGGAGCAACCTTCAGAAGGTAATGGGGATTACCTTCATAGCAGCAGCAACCTTCAAGGACAGGAACAGATAGACAATTGTAAAATTTGTGAAAATTCGAGATCCGCCTCATATAAGCCTACGGGTACTATTGCTACAACGTCTGCAACTGCCTACATGTGAAGGAGGCTGTTTGCTGCTGGAATAATGCATCACCATCTCGCAACCGGTAAGACAAACGATTCGCGACAGTCTCCACCTCAAACCCGGGAGCAGCCGCGATGCTTATCTATACGAGAACATTTGGTTCTCCCAGAATCCTCGGACGATTGTCCAAATGGCACAGAACTACAGACAAGGCACAGAACAAGTTAAAAATTTAAACCCAGCTTCAGGAAAAGAAAAGTCTTTCCAAATGGAACCAGTAGTCGAACCAAACGAAAATGTACAGGTTTATTTCGCAGGACCTTTCCGGTTGAACTAAATAAAGGCGCATACATTCTGGTCGAAGTAGATAAATGGTCCAAACTCCCAGCAGCCCAGGTGGTTGCAATTACAACGGCGGACATCGCAATAAAATTCATGCAAAGATACATTTTAAACAAAGGGGTACCGCAAAAATTAAGATGCGATCAGGCACAAAAATTTATTGCAAATCAATTAACATTAAACTTCTTTTTGCACCGGCGGACGATCATAGATCTTTGAAGAAGTCGAAAGAATGATCCAAACATTAAAATGCAGATTAGGGGTAATGAGAATTGATCACGCAACACCTTTCAAACTTGCGTCTATGGCAGCTGAAATAAATAAAATACACTACAAGTTATTTTGCACAAAACGAACAAAATTACTCCCTTGGAAGCCAATGTGGGCCAAAAACCAAACACACACTTCTCAAATATAGCAAAAATTAGTTCCCCAAAAAGTTTGAATCCTGAAAACGCAAAACAAGTCTGTTTAGATCGGAAAAGTCTGATGCACCCTCCATTGCCTCCAGCAGTTTTGCACAACTTGCAATGCGTGTCGGAGAGCGAAGGAAAAGTCAAGAAAATAAAGAATAATTCAAAACGTACCAGAACCAATACAGGCCGATTTCCACAGGGAAACGGGAACGTCTTCTAATCCAAGCAAAACAGGTTTGAGAACTGGGTTTTCGTTATCTAGGGAAAAAGAAGCCTTGAATTCAAAGTTCCAACGAACAGCAGCACAAGTTGACCCAAAAACTAAAAAACATACAAGAGGTAGCCTAAAAAACAATGAGATAGCAATGAAAGTAAAAGACCGAAAAAAATTTGAACAAAAGCACAAACTCACAGATGGAAATTTTCTAACCTTCACACCACATACAGCATGGGTACAATGTGAAAGGAAACAACATCGCTTATCAAGAAACAGTGGATTTGCTTTTGTGCCGAAGCCCATGACCTATAGAACGTGCAGACGTTCACGATTAAGCAATTACAGTGCATACAGATCCGCAAGAAGAACAGGTCGAGGATTTCATTTTTCAGATATCGAACAGCCAAACGCGCCCCAGCACCCAATGTTCAAAGAAGACCATGAAACGGGCCTACCGAAAGTCAGACAACAAGAGGCTTGATATTCCGGAAAGGCGATAGAAAAAAGTCGACAATGCCGACATCTTCAAGTGACGACTGGTCCTCCGACACATCATGCGGACGACCTCCACAAGCGAATCCACCAAGCGAATCGACATCATGCGGACGCCCCCACAAACTTCGCAACCACAGAGAACACAGGAAACACCAACAGAGGCCACCCGAAAGTCAACACCTCATCGACAGGCAACCTTGACCATTACCCTAGGAAACCCCATTCCCAAAAACGGTGAGGATCAAAAGACATTTAGTATCGAATCGCAGGGAAAGCGTGTCGAAAAAGAAAAACAACCCAGCAGTTTGAGTAGCTTCATACATGAAATGGGCTTCAAACAGAATTCCCCAGAATTTTTTGCATGTATCTGTTCCCTAGAGACCATAAAACCGATAAACCGTCTTCCGTACTTCTTCTTAACCAATGAAGATCGAAAGAGATGCTGAAGTAGCAACGGGGAATGAATTAACCTCCTTTTCTCAGACAAACAGACTAGAAGGCCATTCAAAAATTGATAAAAACATGCAACGCTTCAAGCCATTTTTACGGGTTTACCGGTTCCATAGGCTTTTGCTTAATTAGGGGTGATTCAGATTACCTTTACCCCGTGCCTTTACTGCGTAAGAAAACACCAGACCACTAGAATCAAAGACCAAGGAAACAAAAATAAAAGTAGTCAGTTCCAGAATATACGCTTGGACCTCAGGTCTAACTCAACTCAACAAGTCCTGAAGACTTTTACATAGTGGCATTTCAAATCTGAGATTTCTAAAGATCGCAACTCCTCACAATATCCTTTGCTTTCGCAATCACATTAATTGAAGGGTTGAAGTTTTATCCAATAGCGTAAAAATTGTCATCAAACATCTTCATTGTTGTCCTTGGGTGTTTGAGTGTTTGACGCGCACAAGGAAGAGTACAGGGCAAGGAAAAATGCCGAGTTTAATGCAAAACGTCTTCAACCGATGTGACATCTTCACGCCACAAAAACTCGGAAAGATTCATGATATGGGGGTACACCAACCTCGTTTGAAACACCGTCGATATCTACGGAGACGGTAAGCTGATGTTGATGGAGGCGCAACGGAAAGTGGTGCAATTTCTGCAGTGACTTGGATCTAGCAAGTGAAGTCTTCTTCAGAGATTGGCCTAAAAAATTTGACCCACCATTCAGTACCCCACGAATTTCA